>NW_027192385.1:543005-747829 GCF_041956645.1 Rasamsonia byssochlamydoides | reverse complement strand
AAGAAGAAGAAGAAGAAGAAGAAGAAGAAGAAGAAACAAAAACCCATTTTCATTTCCTATATCCCTTTCATTTCCATTATTACATTTCCCGATTTTTTTTCCTCCGCGTTTCGTCTTTCTTTTTCTTTCACGTTACGTACGTACATACATCACTCAATCAAGCAGTCACTCGGTCAATCAATCAATCAATCAGGTAATTAATTAGCCCCAGAAAAAAAACATCAAGAAAAGAAGCAGCAGAAGGAGGAAAAGAATAAGAAGTAAGACCCATGTCCATGTCCCAGAAAGGGTAGAAGCAATTTTTTAAAAAAACGAAATGAGACAAGAGGGAAGAAAAGAAATCCAGATGACCGGATGATGAACGCCGGAACCAAACCAAAGCCAGAGCCATATGTTAGAGCCATTACCATAATAATGCCACACCATGCCATGCCACAACACCACGCCACACCAGAGTCATAGTTATACATTGTTAATGAGTCAGTCAATCATCCCTGTATGCAAGGAAGAAAGAATTTGAGATGGAGAAGAAAGAGGTGGAAGAGAAGAGAAGAAGGAAGAGAAGAAGAGACGTCATGACGAGATCGGGGTATCGTATTGTATGTGCAAATAGCAATCATCCCAGTTTTTCGCCCAAAGGAACTGTTATAACTGGAAGACCGAAAGGAAGGAGGAAATTGGAAGACGTGACAAGACATGATGGATTTCCACTTCCGTTTCTGCTACTTCTCCCCATATTTACCGTACTCCTGCTGCCACTTCAGCAGGTGCCGGGTCAGGACGTCCATCATCTCGACGCTGCTGAGGTCTTTGAAATCCTTCTCCGCAGACGAGGGGCCTGCCCCCTCACCATTTTTCACGGAGAGAGTCGAGGCACCGTCCGTGGAAGCGGTGCCTACTGCTCCTCCTTCGCTGGGGCCGGTCCCCAGCTGCTCTTCCACGGCCTTCACGGATGCCCGAGAGTCGTTCCCGTTGCCGTTGGGCGGCGTGGTGCTCTCGCCGCTGACGGCCATCTCAACTTGCATGCGCGAGATGAATTCTAGAATGGCAGCAACCCGTCGTTTCATCTCGTTCATCGACGTCCGATGCGGGTTCAAATGGCGGGCCTTGCTCGGCTTGCTGCCGGAATCGCCCCCGTTCACGTGGACTCCGTTCGACCCTCCGTGACCATTGCCATTGGGAGAATCTCGTCCCGCCCCCTGATCGCGGTAGTGTCCTGGGGAATTCGGAGAGTTGTTCCCCTCACCGTTGACATCGCGGTCTCGAGTGTATTGGTTGCGTCCCTGACGACCCCCGCGACGCGCAGGCGGTCGACCTGACTTTCGTGTCGATGGGCGTGGAGCAGCTGGTTCTTGAGTTTGGACGGGAGTTCCAGGAGTCGGATCGGAGGGTTCGGCATCATTGGGAGCTGCTGCTTTCGTTGGAGACGCACCGCCCTCGTGCTCGGACTCTGTGACGACATGGTCAGCCCAGCGTCTGGGTGAGAGAATAAAAATTTCTACAAGACTTACCGTCCCCTCTTCTTCTGTCGGAACGAGATTTTCTTCGATTGGCAGTATCGGGGCGTTCTGGTTCTGCCTCTTCTGTTTCCTTCGTCTCCTTATCACGCTGGTTTCGATTGGTGATCGCACGCTGTTGTTTCTTCGCACCACCGTTCGTTTTCGCTTTGGACTCGTCATCCGAAGCGGGCTGTGACACTGGGTTGCTTTGCTTGGAGAGGGAGGAGGGGGAGGGAGAGCTGGTCCGTTGTCGCTTCACAGCTTGCTTGTTACTGAAGAAGAAAAAAAAAGTTAGACCCAGATCATGTTCCAACTCAAGCAATTGAAGACGACTTACGCTTCACTGTCGCTGCGACTCCTCTTCGGTCTGCGGGAGCTTGCATCATCATGGCTCATTCTGGTTTCTTCCTTGCTCTCCTCGATGGCTCGTCGGAGCTGCTCCTCCTCGTCATAGGCCGCATCCCGGCTGTTCATGGTGGAACGACGTTTAGGATTATTAACCGTCTCATTCTGACGAGTCTTTAAGTCGCGCGAGCGTCGGGAATTATCTCTCGAAGAGGCTCGGGAGGAGGAGCCCGGGGACGAAACGGCTGCGACCGGCAGGTACTGCGACGAGTTCTGCCTGCGGGAACGTAAGCGAGATGTCCACATGATAGTTTAGCAGGAGTGAAATAATAGGACAGGAAAACAGTGTATTAGTATTGCGAGTGTCTGGTGAGATTGCGGTGGTGTCAGGGGTACACTGGGATGTTGTGCTTTTGGACAGTGGGGGCAGGACAGCCATGGGACAGCAACAGTGTAGAGTCAGAGAGGCGGCAGTCCACGTCTCTAGACAATAGAAAAGGAATAAAGAGATAGATAGTGACAGTGGAGTTGCTCACGTACCCATTGGATTCAGTCGTGATCTTGTGAAGATCTTTCCGGCACTCCTCACAAAAATATTCGTCCGGACTCATGGCCTCGTCCATGATGCCGACGCAACCCCCGTGCTGCCACACCTTACATGAGTCGCACTGAATGAACATGCTTCCCAAGTCATCACTGAGAGGATCGGATGCGTCCGTTGACAGCGTCCCTCCGGACTCATCCTTCCCCCCGGACTTGTGGCCGTGCCGACCGAGGGCATCGCGGCGGGAGGGCGGCAGACCGGGATAGTCTTGCTGTCCACAAAGACACCGCGTTATTTCTTCCTCCTCTGGGTCCTCCTCCTCTTCGTCTTCTGCTTCGGCAGCTTGGTGCGGATCGTCGTTGTCCTCGTCTCGTGCGCGATGCCGTTGGCGCGTGTGGGGGGCGTCGTTCTTACTGTCGGGCTCGTCGAGGGACTGAGAGCGATGCGTCGACGATCGTTGTGGGGAAGGGATCTTGTGGTTCGATCGAGTACTCCTTTCGCCGCGGGTGAGCGAGTTTCCCGAGCTGGAGGAGTTCGAGTGCTGGAGGAGAGCAGGAGAGGGCTGGGTTGTGCGAGCACGGGAGGAGCGACGAGGAGTCATGGCTGCGACCGGTCCTTCCGTGGGACCCTAGAAAAAAAATTGAAAAAAAATTGAAAGCACGGGGGTATCCTATTGTCCGTCGCAAGCAGGCAATCCTGCGACCCCAGGAGCAAAGCCAGCCGAAGCTGCTTTGCACGCGATGGGAGTGCGATAGCGGACCTCGAGCGGGCTTTTTGGTGGTGGCTCGGCCAGTGGCCGAGAAGGAGCTCAAAGGGACAATTGCAGAGAGATGGGCGAGAAGACGACGGATCCAAGATGACCGTCTGGCAGCTCCCACAGGAAAGCAGCCGACTACATAGTCTGAGGACTGAGGGCTAGGGATCGCGGGGGGAGAGAGGCAGAGAGGAGAGGAGCAGAGGATGGGGGGAAAAGAAGAGACGGAACGGGATGGCGCTGGCTCACGCTTGGCTCCCTCTCCTCTCACGCTGCTCTGCTCGCGTTCGACGGCGGTTGCATTGGCTCGTCCGCTTCCCCGCTCCAAGCACGGCAGACTGACAAAATGCGCAGGCAGAGACCAGGCGCTGAGCATTGCCGGCGGATGCGCCAGCGATCCGTCGTTTTTTGCTCCCTCATCCATGTCTCCGGTATAAATCTACTGCCATCGTCGGTTCCTCTGTCATCATCTTGACGAGTGAGCCGTGTCTCTTTCTCGCCGCCCCAGCTGACTCGACTCGACTCGACTCGACTCGATTCACGCGTCACCCTCTTCGATCGGACTCGACCCCGCTCATCTACGTCCTCCTCCTCGACCTCGGTGCCTGATACCTGAGTCCTCTCCCGTCGATAAGATATTCCCGTTTTTACCGCAGGCCTGTGCACGTTATCTTCACATAACTGGCGATAAGAGAGCTATTGCTGCCAGCAGCTTGGGATTCGGCAGTCATGGCCATGCATTGAGCTGACATTAGCCTAACTATTCTACGGGTGAATGACTGTAAATGCGCCAATTTCTGCTTGGAGATAGATAAGGCCATCGATCGCGAGCTTATACATTGTGGTTCGGGGGAGCTGGAAGTGCGGCCAAACTGAGCTGCTTGCACCGCAAGACAGGGTACTTTGCCTTGCAACGCTGGAAGACAGCTGAATACAAAAGTTGGGTCTTAGAATCTGGATCTGGGACCAGTGTTGCTCATCCCATCAAGTGGGAGGGGGCCTGGTGCTTTCGTCCGATCTCCACCAGATTGCCCTGCGTGGGACCCTTGTATGAAACAGAACACAACGCTTCAGTAGGAACAGGTTTAGTCCAACCACTTAAGATCTAGTCCTTGTTCTACCGTGCGGCAGAAACGGTGCAGCTGTCAACTAGGCTGCAAGGCACCAGACTGCAACTGAAGGGCGTAAGGCTGGAGAGGAGGGCGTCCGGATTCAGGTACGAGGGAGGGCTTCGGGAGGAAAGGGGAACAGGCACGTCTCCCCTCGAAGCACTCCCCAACCCAACAATCAGCCTCCAGACAACGATGTAGACACATTTCTCTGCTACCCTGCACTGCATCGTCTTCACAATATGATAATTCGTAGGATGATTAGTAATTCTCCCCTGGCAGGCTCTCTCCGTCCGTCTCCGGGTCTCCGCTGTGCTGGCAACCCTGACCGCGGTTAAGCCTATTGGCGCATCCCCTTTGGGGTTAGCGCGGCATACCCGAGCCTTGAAGAGTGGCCGCCACGGTCTAACTTACTTCTGCTTCATCGCTCATCGCCCGTTTCGTTCCCATCGACTGTGTCATTCCCCTCCTTGCCCCTATCAGACCCCGTTGCAATTGTGCCACGAGTGGTTGCATCCTGTCCAAGTGCTCGTTTTGGCCCTCCGGCCTCGTCCTCATTGCCGTTGCGCTTCGTCTCTCCTTAAAAGTCTGCTTTTTGGCCTGCTGAATAATTTCCCTGTTGTGTGTAAGTGGATGTGGACTCTTCTCCTGACTGTTATTCACATCCCCTTTCTGTTCTGATCGGTAATCTGGGTTCCCTCTCCAGAGTGTCTTTTCCAAGTTTATTGGCTGGCTTCTACAGAGATCCTATAGTTGAGAAGAGAGGTGCTCACACCTGATGACACACAGTTTTGGATAGAGTCTCCGGTATCGCACGCTGTCTCCCATCTGAAACCCTGCCTACATTCTGGACAAGCGTCAAAAAACAATCTGGGAAGGATAAAGGAGATCTCTGGCTGGGTTATCCATATAACACGTGGGCTGCCGTCGTTGGGAGTGAGTGAGCGTTGTAAACTGACGTGATGGCTGCTACGCTGAGTACGTGTGGTCCCCTCGTGGAAATCTAAACATCCCGGGAAGGCTCCCATGCTATACATAAACGTATATGGATGTGGATGTGATATCCCGGGCCTCTCTTTCCCTGAACCTGGATGAGTCACAGTCGAGTACGTGCCAGCGACTTGATGGCTGATGATACGCTCCTGCAGGCGGAACTTTTTCTTCCGCTCCGGATACGCCATCCCCCGTCTATCCAGATCGACTGATTAGACCTCTACCCAAACGGCCCCTCCGCTCTCGTCTCTCTCCAGAGGCGGCCGAGTCGATCCTCTATCCCCCCGCCCCACCGGTGACCCAACTCTTTTACGGTTCCTATTCAGAGAACGGGGAGTCCCATGATGGCAAGGGATATATGCAGCAGAATGGTGTTGATCACTACGGACACGATCACAGCCCCGATCGAGACCATCGTCATCCATACGAGAACGGTGTCGAAGTCGAGAGTGGTGATGAGGATGGTCCCGTCGTAGTCCGCCGCAGCGCCGGTTTCCGCGGATCGTCCTTGTCCCCCTCCACCCCCACTTCCAATGGCCAAACGCACTCCGGCCATCTTGACAGCCTACAGACCAAGTCTTCGCCGGCTGGGATGGATGGCTATGATGCTTTTGAAAACACTAACAACAAGAAGAAGAGGAAAATCCCCACGTCTGGGTCCCTGAGCAGCCACCACTCCAGTCTCACCACTGATCTGGCAAACATGGGACTATCTGGATCGACCGCATCCACTCCAGCATCATTAGGGGATGGCGGCGGTACTGGGACGTATTATGGTTCTGGCAGTCCTGCTTCTGCAGCAGGCAGTGGGATTTCTGGACCTGGTCGCGGCCGGCTTGGACGCCATGGCCTGCGCAATGCTGGAAGGAACCCGCTCTCTATCCACTCACGGGATTCATGGCTTGGAGGACGATCGGGAGCGGGTCGCCGTGATCTAAGTTTATCTTCACATGCAACAGGTAAATCTGTATTTTTTTGTCTTTTCCTGAAAACAAACACTGACCTCCTTTCCAGGTGAATCTGGAGCCAAATCAGATCAGGGCATTATCTCTGCCGCTATTGCAAACGCTGCTGCTCTCTCTCCAACATCCAAAGGGCAGGACAATGTCAGCTTGCTGGATCAACAGACCAGCAAGACATCACCGACTAAGACTCAGTTTACCTTCACATGTGAATCAGATCTCTCCAAGAGCATAGCACTGCAACCTCCCAATCCATATCCACTGTCTCAACCTCAGCGTTTATCGAACTCTTCACTGCCATCAACAGCACAAAACCAGCGAGATTTTGCAACTCAGGGCACGCAGACCAGTCCAAACATGGGTGCAGCAAACAGCCAGCCGGCACAGCAAGGATCCCAGCAACCCGCGTCAGGGACTCAGGCCAACAACACGTCTGGCAAGAAGACTCGACGATCGCCTTCAAGCATCTATGCGTTGGCAGCTCGTCAGCGGAAAATCCAACAGCAGTACGCCAACCTGCATCATCCGCCAAACCCGGAAGACATTTGGATCTGTGAGTTTTGCGAGTATGAGGCTATCTTTGGTCACCCGCCCGAGGCGCTCATCCGACAGTACGAGATCAAAGATCGCAAGGAACGCCGACGACTCGCCGAGAAGCGAAGACTGTTGGAGAAGGCCAAGATGAAGGGTCGCAAGAGCAAGAAGGCGACCAAGAACGCGGCCAAGCATGCAGCTGCTCAGCAGCCTGCCCACCATCCCACCGAACACGCTGCCATGGATGCCCCGGGATCCCATCCCGATGATTATCTCGGCACCGAGTATGATGACGAGCCGACTTCGATCCCAGCACCAGCCCCTCCCCAGCAAACCCCGACAAAACCGCCTGCGCCGAGTGGAACGGCCGCTCGCACGTCTTCAGCTACAGGCACCGTCCAGCCTAAGGGTGTAGCTGGTGGTGGTGGTGGATCAGGTCGGGCCACCTGAAGCCTCGGCCGGGCAGCTCGATGGCAGTCGCGTTCGTCAGTGCTTCCGCGTCCTCGCAATGACTCCGGTCGGGGGTCTTCTCTCAGCCCATGTCTTGATCTGGCTCCGCGGTTACACTGTTACGACGATCGGGAGTGTCAGGAGGCTGTCCGGCAATCTGTCTTTGTGATGACGGTCTGGTTTGTTGGTGTTGTTCTTGTGTTTGTGTCATTGTTTCCTCTCGCATCCGTGTCTGCTTTTGATACGCCCCTCCCCTAGAACATTACATATCATGGTGTTTTCCTTTTTGCCCTGGTGCAGTTGGTAGGTATCATTGGACTCCCCTCTCCACATCCCTCTTTCTTTTTATCCAGTATGGTTTCTCCGCATAGCGTCTGGAGAGTTACAACGGCATCAGTATCACTCTGGTCCCAGGACCAACTTACGATCTCGTTTCCTGGTCTCGGTTTTTGTCAGTGTGTTGGAGGATCGTGGCGTGGATCGGTCTTTTGTTTGTCAAGATGTGAGTGAACTCCTGGAATACTCTAGTGGTGGTCCATAGCTTTGGCATGAACCTCGTATACAGGATAAGGGGCCCCACCAGTGTGTGAGTATTTGGATTCTTTGTCTTCATGCCTGTACGTATCTGTGGAATGCCAGTCTTTTCTGTCACAAAAGAAGGTTTGCCCATCGCTCCTGGTGTGGTACTCTTCTGTGCGGCTATAAGGCTGTTTTGTCCATAGGATCAATGAATGAAACGAAACAATGAAGCGATATGTTAAATTTTTTTTTCTTTTTTGCGCTGTCGAATTTAGAAAAGTTTCTAGTATCGCATGTCAGGAGCGTCGACGGCCAGTCAAGCCCCGCCCCCACGAGGAATCCGCTACCGCCTACGGAGTGCAGGGGCTTGCCTAGCTTAGGTGCCTGGCTAGGTGCGCCGTGCCTGCCTAAGGTAACAAGCTGGGCGGGCGCTTCCCCAAACCACCGGCAAGAATGTCAGGCTGTTAGGGACCACTCAACCGCCAGCCAAGCGATTGGCAGACCCCTGCAGGATGACGTCGGCGCTTGACATCTCGCTGCTCACCTGGCAGCGGTTGGCGAGTATCAATCAGTCTCTGAATATGTCTGCGGTTAGCTACCTCGATGCGTTTCATTCCTCATCATTCATCAGTAGCCAGCCACTCTTTGCCATCTAGTTTGTTCCAACCATACCCATGACCATCACCATGATCATCAATGGATGGAGTTATCCGTGTTATTTGGGCCATCGCAAGCAGCCCTTCACCATGACCGTATAACCCGCTCTTTCCTTTGTCTGTCTCTATCTTTCTCTCTCCTCACACTCTTTGTGCGAAGGTTTCATCTCTTTTTTGGAAGGTTATATATTCTTAGCACTACGGCGGCTACCAAGACGAATGACAATTGTCCATCAGGAAGCGCCTGCTCAACCCGAAACAGTCCCCACGGAGACTGCAGTCTTATACACGCAACATCCCTAAAATAAGAAATCACGAAAAGTTGATCCAGTGAAGACGGCAGCTCTGGCCTGGGGCTCTCCATGTCTGCACACCGTTGACAGGTTGGTGGTTCTCAAACGCTGAGACGTATTAGGCTCAGGTGGAACAATAGGTAGGTTCCCCAAAAGCTTTATGGAGAATAGTTCGTGCGATCGCCAAGTGCAGCGCTGAAGGATACGAATCTATAAAGATTCAAGGTACGTCCTGTCTTGTTTGTGGTTCTTCCATCTATCTGCAGTGCATCAATCATCTTTGTTCCGCATTGTTCACTCCTTTTGTTTCCTTTTCTTTCTGCTTTTCCCTTGTCTCTCTCTCTCTATTGTTCGTCGGGTCTTTCAGTCTATTGAATAGGCGTCCATCGCGTCCATCTTCATTACTCATTGGCTATTGTCTGAGATTCTATTCCCATTCACTGCTGTTAGTGCTGAGTCAATTCCTTTGATTCATGCCACAATAACGGCAATTCTTCCCGCAGCAACAGAAAAAGAAGATAGCCTCCTGCTTTGTTAAAAAGTGCGCAGCGCGCATGTTGACGAGTTTTACCTGCTTTCTGGATTTTTCTTGGTTCCTACTATTCAAATAAATTTGACGGGACACCCTTGACCACTCGTTCTGTACATCCTACTACTGCTGCAACTTCTGCTCTCAGAGCTGCCAGCTTATCAATACACGAAAAAGCCATCTCTCCATCACTTCATCCACGCCTCTCATGTCGTTCCTCGCCTTTCGACTCTTGAAGATCGGTGTTAACCAAGCCAAGATCCGCAAGGCCAGGAAAAACCAAGCACAACAAGACGCCCACTCAGGCTGGTACGACAACGGCTCCGGCGAAATGCAGTTAATATCTCCCCAACTGACAGGCGGTGGTGCTCGTAGCCCCGCCAAAGCATTCGCCGACACCTTCCTGCGCTTCTTTCAGTTTGTGCTGGGGCTCACCGTCGTCGGGCTCTACGGAGTGGATCTCAACCATGCCCGACAGAAGCATGTCTACGCTGACGCGAAATGGGTTTATGCCGAGGTGACGGCGGGCCTGGGAGCGCTCACGGCTCTGATCTACCTTACAGCACCGTTCATGCTGAAGGACCCGCTCGCCGTCCGTCACCGCCTGCACCTGCCATTCTTCCTCTGGGAATGCACCTTGTGCATCCTGTGGCTGACGCTGTTCGGTATTTTTGGGAAGATGTACATCAGCGAAGACCCAGAGGGGGAGCCTGGAATCGTTCGCATGAAGCACGCCGTGTGGGTTGATTTGACAAATCTGGGACTATGGACCATCACCGCGACATGGTGCGGCATCCGCTGGCGGAGAGGGATGAAGGCCGCCGCCGCTGGTCGTCAGGAAGAGAAGTTTGTCGAGCAAACTGGATAAATGGCTTACCACCACCGAATCTCGCCTCTGCGCGAAGTGAAGGGTAGAAAGGGGAGAAGGGAACGACCGGGTTGATAATTACTTACTTACTACTTTTTTTTCCCGCTTTGGATACTGATTGCCTATTGCTGATTGCTACTACTGTACCTGGGTTTCATCAAGTTTACTGAACTCAACTACTAAACTACATACACGCATATGCAACAATGGTCTAGTCTGGTCTGGTCTGGTCTTGTTTTGTCTCGTCTTGTACTGTATTGGATGGACTGCTGTCGGATAAATTGCTTTTTTTTTCCCCTCTCTCTAAATCTTCTGGGTTTGATGATTGACTGATCTTCGTGCGAATGTCCTCTCTCTCTACTTCCACAACACAACACAACACATTCATTCATTTACTCATTTCGGTTACGCATGTACGTCTTTTCTGCATTTATTCATTCATTCCGCATGGAGTCGCTCAATTACCTACCTAGTAACTAACTAGTGTCAGAGTAACGCCATAATTATCAAAATTTATCGGAACAATTTGATAGTTATCAGATTAATGACGAATACATCATACCTGCCTGTGTCTCCTACCTAAGTAGGTTAGGTAGGTTAGGTAGGTATTATCTATCTACCTAACCTAACCTAATCTACCTAGGTAATCTCTTTGCAGGCTCTTATCGAGATTAAATCTCCCCGTCTCATAGCCATATGGATGAACGAGAGGAGAGGATTAGATGGATGGGATGGATCAAACTCAGAATCTAAGAATAGTCTGAAGAACTACCTACCTACCAGGTACATTACCTACCTATTTAGGTACTTAATCTCAATGCACAGTATCCAGAGAGATAGATAGATAGGTGGTTAGGTAATGGTAATTAGGTACCTTAGGTAGGCTGGTAGGTTTAGGTAGTGAGGTAGTAGGTAGGGACGGTGTGTCCAACTCAATACAACATCGTGCCATAAACCCTCAAAACTCCCCTGCTACTGACATGTACTCCAGGGGAATTACTGATACCTGATAAAGAAAAGAAAAAAGAGTCTCTTTCCTTCATTCCTTCTTTGCCTTCCCTTCACCTCCTTTGAGCAGCTGGTCCATTTGACTATCTACCTAGATCTTTCATTCTTTTTTTCAGGTCCGATTCCGGCTCCTTTGTCTGGACCGGTCAACGAATGAGCTCAGGTGACTGTTTGGGGATTTCGGCAGGGTGAATTCGCCCCTCGCAGATGCGCTCTGTACTGAGGGTAGTCCAGATGCATAATTGGCTCGATTCGGCTGTGGCTGTGGCTGTGGCTGTTGTGTGTTGTTGGGAGTGCTGCTAGGATTATTATTAGGATCTTCTGCTGGTCGTTCACAAGACCGGGCTGGTGACCTCCCCCTCCTGGAAGAAGACGGCTGCAAATGAACTGGATCTGCACTTTTTGATGGTGGTGGCATTACTGACAGTCTTGTCGCTGGGGACAAGCTTCGACTTCCCCGCCGTAGCTGGCCGATATCTGACTTTGCAATGAGACTTCTCAAGTACGACGAACTTGGGTTCGTCAGAGAAGATGCTTCCTGACGCCTCCGTTCCACGAATCGGGTTCGAAAATCCCGGTCCACCAGCGATGGTGATGTTGATGATTGCTGATCAGCAGCCTCCTCCGTCGAAGAGGGGCGGTCCGGACTGCGATGGCGGTGGACGCTGCTGGCGGTGAATCCGATTGGAGGAGGACTCAATCGACTGGCAGCAGAAGAAGTGGAGGTGGTCTGGTTATTGTTCCCATCATCCGATCGTAGGTATGACAGCGATTGCCAGGAAAGTCCCTGGGCACCGTTGTCCCATTCTGGCGAACAATTTTAGTTTCACTGCCAGTAGTAGTGCAAAAACGAATCGAGCTTACCTTCTTGAATTACTGTTTTCTGCACCGGAGCATTTTCTTTCGTAGTCGCTGCCTCCGATGCAAGGAGACTGTCCTCTGAGACTTCAGCAGTAGGTGAAGTCTGGGCAGATTTACGTTTGATAAGCACAGGCCTACGTTTCGACAACGCCGGCGTGTTCGCGATGAAGGTCGGCTTTTTCCGGCCTTGTTTCTGCGCTGGATCACGGCTGGTCGCTGCTACCACTGTTGCTGGTGCTCCCATTGTCGGTGCTAACATGGCTTTATCTTTCTGGATAGCTGACTCCGGGACCAGAATCCGTGTCGTTTTGAAGGATGACGGCTCTCCCGGGGTCGCACTGGGCTTCTCTGCATTGGGCTTCTTGAGGATCGACGGAAGAGGAGTCCGAGTCTGGACACTGTGTGCTGCTGAAGGGAAGTTCTCAGCGTCATTGTAATTACTGACGGCTTTCGTAGGAAGAGTAAGGTTGTTAAGAGGCTCCGGAGAAACGCGGCTGGTCTTTTTTTTTTTAGGTCAAAAGTTAGCAGACAGCTGCGTCCCGGGAGAAGATGTACTACCTTCTTCAGGGCCGCTTGCGGAGACTGACGCGGTGTGGTTCGAAGAGGACGGTCTTCGGAGATGTCCATGAACAGCGCAGCCAAGGTCGATCCAGTAAGAGTCTCCCGAAGCCGCGTACTGCCCCAGATTCTCCAGAAGAGGTTTTCCAACCGAGCTCCAGCTCCATCGCGCTGAACAGAGCTGTGCGTGGTATAGACTAATATAACGAGGCCAATCCGGTCAGCTAAAACCATCTCCAATATTATATCGATCTATCGATCATACCCCTCCATAGCTGAGCAATATCTTCAACAGCGACGTCACCCAAACCATCCAACTCGGAGCGGATCTTGCCAGTGGTGGTGACCAGACCTGCGGGGAGATCCTGCGTCATGGCAGCCGGACGTCGTGGCTTTCCAAGTTAAAGAAAGAGAGGTAGCAACTACATGATCAGCGCACCAAGACTGTACGCGTCTGGGATGTGGGTAGGAATCGAATCGAACGTCTACCTGTCGCAGGTGGGATTCTGATCACGCTCAAGCTGGAGTAATCTTCACTGACGCGACAGGGACAGGGCGCAAGCTGAGCATGTCGCACAAGGATCAGGCAGTGAGATTATCGAAGGGACAAGTCAGCTTGCCTTTTGCGTCAGCGAGAGACAGAGGGAAAAGCTCATATTTGTTTTATGGGTGCCGAGATAATGTCCGATCAGAGCAGATGAAGACAACGCGTTCGTGATGCTGTGTGATCCTGTTTCTGTTTCTGTTAACAGCTCGTCCTGAGATCGGACGATTCTTCCTGCCCGTTGGCTTTGTCTTAGGTGATAAGACAGCCCCCAGGTCCGGCGGGTTTAAAATGATTGCTCCAAGAAAAGATGCTAAGCTGGCAGGACCTCGCAGTGAGCTGGAGGAGGAGTGTGGGGGGAGAAGGGAGGTGGTGCAGACAGGCCGCTCCAATGGCAAATAGCACAATGAGCTGTCGTCTGTTGACGATGGTTGGCAGGGACCTGCAAGATGTGAAAGAGCCGAGTGAGCTAGTAAGAGTGTGCGACCAGATGAATGGACAAAGTGGAGGCTCTTGTAGCAACAACCTTCCCATCCCATCAACGGGTCTAGACTACCTCTAGAAGGTTGTCAACTCGGCCTCCCGTCATCATTAGGTCGGTGCGGCCCGGACGAGTCAGTCATCCAGAACACATCTCTAAACCAGACAAAGCATCTTCGGCCTGTTGATTCCCATTTTTTCCCCACAAGATCCTGCCATCGCTTCAGAGGGGTCATCCTCCAGACAGATCATCATTATGGGGGTGGCAAACGGGCGGGTCGCCTATTTTCCCCGCGTCACGGTGTGGTCCATGCAGGCAACCATCTGCAGGATATTCACCGCCGGTTGATGAAGCCTGGACAGCTCATCTCGGAGCTGATCGGGAGGTTAGATAGATACCCAGGTTCATGTGGGGGGATTGCTTCTCCCAGGTTCCGAACTGTGTCTTATGACTCTGATCCCTCAGACAAGCGAAGAATGATGATCAAGGGATTGACCAGGACACTAGATCAATACAGTTATGAAGGGGGCTCATCACATTGGCTGTTAGCGAGCTAAATCTAATCTACTAGCGTCCTTCTTTTTCGATGATAAAGAGTCAACGTTGGAAGGAACTACCTATCGGGGTAGAGTGATCGCGAAGCCCTTGTTTCAGATCCGGCAGTCCGATCCCACCATTGGTGATCGATTATACAAATTGCGATTATGCCTGGTGGTGATTGGCAGGGGCATCATAAATGTCCACCAATTCTCGGCGAGCTAAAATGTACAGTACAGTACATAATTACCTACCTCGGTAGGTACCTGGCCACATCTAATCTACTGGCGTAGCCGCCGAAATTAATAAAACACTTTACCACACCGCGCTTGCCGAAATTTCTTCGAATAACGGGCAATGGCGCCAGATCGGGACCAACCTATTCGTTGGTTGGGCATAAAAAAGAAACAAAGAAAGTGCACCCGATCAATAGAGAATCAAATACTCCGTACTTTTAGCTTTGCCTTTACCTAAGACTGGCTCTACACTCAGTATTACTCTTATTCGTCCTGTATGCAGTCTACTCCGATATAATTCCAGGGATAAGTCATATGACCTATTGAACTAGAAGCCGTCAAGAAGTATTTGTCACGACCGAGTTTTAATTTGATTCGTTACCGTCCCAGATAGACGACAGTCTGAACGAAAAACAGAACCCCGTGCAAGGAGGCTGGTCTCATGACCAAGCAGATGACCACGGACGGGAAGAGACGGGATATCCACCATATCTCTCGACAAGGAAAAAAGAAATTCCCCGCACACAGTCAGCTGCCACAAACGGTAAAGGAGCATCGCATCCTGCAAGGGGAATCGACGAAAAGGCCCAGCAAATCAGATTGAGATTTGGATCGATCGACATCGACGTCTCACATTATGTATGCAATAGGTACTGCACATTCAGACAGATGTGGTTGCCCCAATAATGCATGTATGCATGCAATACCACTATCTTGCGATCTTGATCGATTGAATCATGAGCATCACCATGCATGTTATATCAGGTCACATGTGCATGACCATTCCTAAGAACGTGAGTGGTATCATTCTATGCTCTTTCGTCCAGGGGAAAAATTTTTACCTATCATAAGCAACTTCCTGTGCTCTTTCCACGGTATACTTGGGGGTCTCTCAAGCTAGTTACTATATGCCTCTGCTTGCTTATAATATATTACAATATACCTAGGTATGTAACAGGGGAATATTATCAATTTAAGTCTCTCATCACCGCAAAGTGGATGACATCAAGAATACATGTACTATATATAGATAAAGTATGCATTGCCTAGGCGAGGTACTTAGAAGTTAATATAGAAGCAGAAACCATGCTTTTATAATTAGGAGGCACATAAGATAAGCGATGATTCTAATGAGAATAAAAAGAGTTAAGACATCGCCTGCCTGGAGTTATCAGTTCAATTCGTATGATATCACTGGTTGACAAGGGAAGCAAAATGGCAAGAGAGAGATCAAAGAGCGAGTCTGTTTGAAGTTGTACTGTAAGAGATAGAATATCTACTAGCAAGGCTAATCTAATACTGATCCGTTGTTGAGCAGGAAATTAAATTTAAGGTCTGCATTACAGGTTTACTAGGAATTCCTCATTGCGTCCATCTACTTTATAACATCCTTCTGCGAATCAACGTAAGGGTTGAGATTATTGACCTGACGAGTGCCCTAGGGGGTCACCATACCCATTGGTCTGCTGCTGCAATAGCCCTGCAGTAAGCTGATCACTCCGGACAAGATCTTGGAAAGAACGAGGCTGGGTGAAGTGGACGTATGTAACTCCGCCGGCGGGGATCACTGTCTCTGCAGGGGAGGGCTGGGTAACTTTCCATCTAAACGTAGTTGTGTAATCTCATCCCCTTTCAGGTCTTTGCAAAGTATTTCAATTTCCATAATGCCCGTGCCTGCCAAAGGTATCAGCTGCCAAGGTTCCCCACACTGACCGGGAGTGGGATCCCGCCTTTGCTCCGTTCGCCCAGGATAGTTCCGCTCCGCCCTGCGGCCCGCCTTCCTCAACGGGTAACTAGCCACTCGGACCTATCCACCGGGCTTATCTCTCGTTCTTATCTTTTCTCTTTTGTGGTTTCTACAAGAATGTACCTGCACATTAGAGACAGGAAAAACTCAATCTAATTCTCATTCAGGTATGTTGTGTGTGCCACGTGCTGTACGCACGGAGACCTTCTTACTACCACTCATTACCTAACTAGGCAATAGTTATCTAACTTCATAATAAATAAAGTTGAGGCTCATATTCTGGGTTAAGAAAGAAGAAGAAGAAAAAGGACCAATAATTATGCTCCCTACAACGATATCAGGGTCCAGCTCTCCTGGTCGCTGCGCAGCATGCCAAACTTCGGCTAGGTCAGCGAACGAGTATCGCGTCTCCATCGTCTGTGGAGCCCCGCGCTCCGAGACCGAAACCTTTTCCATTAAGGGATCCTATATAATTATTTAGGTAGCTCACCTTTCATCCCATTTATCTTACCTATTAATGATAAAAGTAGGTAACTAGCTCTGTGGCGAATTAGTAATCTCTGTCTCTCTCTCTCGATCTCGAGTCGGGTGATTAAATCTCAGTTGGTTGATTTTTTTTCTCGTCCCCTGTCTTGCTGAGTGAGCCATATAAGCTGAATTTCATCAGCGAACGAGGCCTAATTTTTTTTTCTTTCCTCATTATTTTCGGTTGATGCGGCATGTGCGCACGCATGGTGTGATGACCGATACACACATTTTATATTATTTGGATGGTCTTAAGTAATACAGTACTTGTAGTACAGAGTGCTCTATAGTCTAGTTGTAGTTGTACCAGGTAAGACCTAAGGTCCGCATGCGGCCCGCATCCAGTCAGGTACGCCCAACCTTATCTATGGGTGGTTTCAGATGCGATTGCGATGCGGACATGCGGCCGCGTTAGGGGATTGGAAGCGGAGCTGATTCGCATTATCTTGACGAGAATTATCAATCCATCAATCCTCTGGATAGTTGGTTAGCATCGTTGTACATATATAAATAAATATGTCCCTTCGAGGAAGGGAGAATATCAATCGATCAGGAAAATCGTACAGCATCAGAACAACAGACATACTTAGTTTTCTCTTGTGATCAATTACCATACATACTGTACCTGACACCTACCAATCTCGCCCTTATATTGACCTGAAAACTACCATGTCAGGAGTCGGTCGTCGCGTTCTCCTCACCGGAGCAAACGGCTTCATAGGAAGCCACATCCTGGACCAGCTGCTGAACGCCGGCTTCTACGTGCGCGCCGTCGTGCGCTCTCAGGCCAAGGCAGACAACGTCCAGCGCGACCACCCCAATGCCGGAGAGAATCTCAACACGGCCATCGTCGAAGACATCACCGCTCCCTGCGGATTCGACACCGTCCTCCAGGCCCAGCCCGCCGTTGATACGGTCATCCATACCGCGTCCCCCTTCCTGTACAGCGTCGCCAAGGAGCCCCGGGACTTCCTTGACCCGGCCGTCAAGGGAACCTCTGAACTCCTCAAATCCATCAAGAAGACGGCCCCCGGAGTGAAAAGAGTCATCATCACCAGCAGCTTCGCCGCTGTGGGGGACTTCGGTCAGATCCCCGACGAGGGCAAGACATACACCAGTGCAGACTGGAATCCAATAACGTGGGAAGAGGCCCTGGCCACCAATGACTGGAGTATCGCGTATCGCGCCAGCAAGAAATTTGCCGAGAAAGCCGGTGAGTTCGCATCCATCAGAAACAAGTAATTTGTTGCTAACCAGCCTGTGTCTGGTGTTCCAGCATGGGACTTTGTGGAACAAGAAAAACCTGGATTCGACCTCGTCGTGCTCAACCCGCCCATGGTGTACGGACCATTGCGACACACCATCTCCAGCATCTCCGAACTGAACGAGTCGAATCTGCGGATTTGGCGACTCTTCATCGATACCAACAAAGATGCAGAGACGCCTCCCAACGGCTTGCCTCTGTATGTTGACGTTAGGGTAAGTCAAATGTCTCATCAACTCCTACCTGGCCGACGGTCGAAAGGTGAAGAATGCTGAGCAAAGAATCCAATAACAGGATCTCGCCCATGCACATGTCGCTGCCGCGATGACTCCGGCCGCCAGCGGGCAGCGGTTCCTGGTCACTCCAGGGAACGCCTCGGCACAGGAGATCGCGGACCTGCTGCGGGCCAAGATCCCCGAGCTGGCTGAGCGCACCCCTATTGGCAACCCTGGGGACACCGCGCTTCCGTCGTCCGCAATCACCGCAGACAGTCAGCCCGTGCAACAAGTCCTGGGACTCACCTTCCGGAGCAAGGAGAGCACCTTTGTGGAACTTGCCAAGCAGTTGCTCGAGGTGGAAAAGGCACAGCGCGAGTAAATTTGCTGTATATCCACACACAGTATAAATATGATCAAGAGCCAGGATTTGCAGAAAGATATGTCATCGATGATATGGTATGTACAAGGAATATATAGGTCGGAAGCCCGCCTGGAAAGGAGATAATAAAAGACTGTACGTTGTAGTAGGTACAACGGCTTGTATGTTACTAGGTAGTTAAAAAGGAACATGTGAATCAGCTGAAAGAACATACCAGCGCGAACCATTGCGCTTATTTGCTTTTGATATCTCCCTCCTAATGCTATCAGCACCAAGAAATAGTCAAGTCAGAAAACAAAAACAAGAGTAACAGCAAATTGTAACACAAGAGTAACCATCGCAGTCCAACATACCATATCCATGTCTATGAAATGCAACACGCTAAAGTCTGTAACCAGACCAAATAAAAAAACATAGCTTACACATTACACAAACGTTGAATGGAACGAGGTATGTCTTCAATGTGGCGCAGTGCAATCATATTGGTTATCAGGCATTAGCCAACGTATTAGAAGGGGTATCAGCCGCAGAACATTCGTTGCGGAGACAAAATAGAAGGAGAACCCGAAATCCTCGTAGAGAACAAAAAAACCGCCGTCTATGAAACTTTCCGGGAAAAATCTACAATGCTCTATGTAAACGACAAAAAAAAGCGGGAAACAAAGCGAACCCTAAAGAGGCTGGAGGCAAGATGCAGGTTTAGATACCTAAGTAAGGGTGTAGCCTCCATCAACTCTCAGGTCTGCACCAGTAACGTATTTGGATGCGTCGCTGAGCAAGAAAGTGACAGGACCCATGAGATCTTCAGGCGTGCCCATCTTTCCCTGAGGGATCAAGGAAGTCCACTTCTTCTTTAGCTCAGGGTTTTCGTCGAGAATCTTGCGAGTCCTGTGAAACAGGATATTAGCACTGACTCCGGAACCCTGGCGCAGAATAACCGGTGTAACTTACAGAGCAGTGAGCATGTATCCGGGGCTAATGCAGTTGACACGGATGTTGTGACTGGCCCATTCAACCGCCAGAGAGGCAGCCAAGTGTCGCACCGCCGCCTTGGAGGCGTTGTAGGGTGCTTGAGGTTGGGGAACGTTGACAATAACTCCCGACATGCTGCCAATCATGACAATGCTGCCCGGGGCCTTGCGCTCCATCAGGTGCTTGGCAACCCCCGTAGCGAACAGGTAGGTGCCGTCGACATTGACGCCCCAGAGCTTCTTCATTCGATCATAGGGGTACGAGATAGCATCGAAGTTCTCGGTGAACCCAGCGGAGGTAACCAGGCCGTCGATTCGACCGTGCTGCTTGATGATTTCCGCAAGGACCGCATTCACCGAGTCAGGATCCGACACATCAGCGTAGTGTGCCGTAACCTTAGGCAGTCTGAAGAAGACCAAGTCAGCTAGTGAATCCCGGATTTTTTTTTTAAAAAAAAAGCAAGAAAAGGAAATACTAACTTCTCCAACCCGGGGTTCTCCTCTTGGAACTGAGCTACAAGCTTCTTGGCTTGCTCTTCAGCTTCCTCCTCTGCGATGAGTTAGCGAACAGAGCTAATCATGTCACCAAATTGAATCCAATGTAGCCCGAAACTTACTGTTCAGGTCGACAATGGCCAGGTCAGAGCCGGAAGCCACCAGTGCCTGACCCATGACCAGACCCAGACCGCGAGCACCTCCGGTCACGACGCTGACCTTGTTTTCGAGGGAGAACGTGGCCAGCGTGCGCTTGAAGTGCATGCCTCCACGGCCCTGCACGATGGGACTGCGGGGTACCTCCTCGTCCTTGGGATACTCAATGACAACGCTCTCGTCGGTACGAGCATAGGAACCCTCATGTGGCGCCGATGCGTTCTTGGAGTCATCCTGCAATCGCGAAGAGCTTGAAGAGATACAGCGAGTGTTAGTGGCCAGAGAGGGCCGCGAAGCTCCCCGAATGGCAGTTGGGCGAGAAGTGGCCTTGTTGACAGCCCGCAGGGCCTGACGAGCGACCGAAGGTTTGAACATAGCGGCTCTGGGGAAAGAAGACGGTTAACGAAAGTCAAAAACAGGGAAGTAACGTGGGTTGTAAGAAGGTGGCAAGTTGGGAGGCATACCTTGGAATAAATATTAAACTCTCCTAGGGGAGGCCCGCAAGAAATTTCTGCCTCGTGGATGAATCAGACTGTGGAACAGTCGAGAGCATAACAAATACGGAGTATATTAATAGCTTTCTGTGTCCACGCGCTAGCTATCGTGTACCTTAGTGATGGATCCGCGGACTTAGGGTCTCAGGAATGCGATCGCAAGACAACAACGCAAATCTCCCCCTTATTATTTTAATTTACGTGATCAAGGCCCAGGAGTAATTACGAAGAGGATTTTAAGCGAGGATCCCTTTCTGTGCTGCCTTAGAGTCTGGTGTTGCTACGAGCTCTCCAGTGCGTGACTCACGTATTGGTATTGGTGATGTGGTGGCAGTTTATCGGACGCCCTGGCCAGACCTGCCTCGACAACTCCTTCTGCCTCTACCTTCCATCTGATTCTCCCCGCGCGAACCGCCACCATCGGACACCGCTTGGGACCAAAGCTCCAGCGTCCCAGCCTTTCAGCCTATGCCATCTCTTTCTTTCGTCCGCCTGACCTGAAGAAAATTTCCTATAGGCAGTTAGCGTTTTCCTCTTCGATGATTTTCCATACTCCAGGAGCTCCTACTAGCTTGCGCCGCACCCCCACTCCGTCAGCATGTCGGCGCCGGGGAGGATCCCGATTGTCGATCTTGGTCTCCAAGCCGTTATGATGTGCTGCTGATTATTTACTCCGTATCAGAATTGGAAATTATTTTTCTACCACCTAGCGGCACTCACCGCTTCCACAAAGGGATAGAGATGCCTATTCGCCTTTTAGGATTGCGGGACACTGGGACAGTGGTCGGTGGACACCGTGGCAGCACCGAAAAACACGACACTCTCCTATCTAACAGTCTAGGTCGGAGATCTCTATTTCTAATCTACATAAATGGGTGATCCTGGATTACCCATTTCAGTTCGATGAAGTGCAAAATGACAGAGGAAAAAAAAACAATAACAACCATTGACTACTCTGTACAGAGTATCGAGTACGAGCTTGGAAGATGGGCAGGAATGCTAAATTAGAACCTGCAAATATCGCACAGAGACAACAGACCGAGCCTCTTTCTTGACATTGACAAGTGAACAACTATCCTCTCCGCGTGTGCGGTGCCTGGCTGTGCGCTTACTCCGTACCGAAGTCTGCAACTGGCCTCCGCCCCCGACCGACCGGAGCGATCTTTTAGTCGCTCCCGACGTTGCCGTCCCTCAGATTTCCCCATAACCAAGCAAGCTAAGCGTCGGCCCAGGACAGGGGTCTGGGGTTCACGGGAGCACCATAAAAGTGAAAGCGCCTGAATCGTGAGGTGGTCAGTGCTGTTGAGGTATCCATGTCTGCCGCGCATGCGAAGTTGCTAATAGATTTTTATCATTATGATTTTTATGCACCATCCTCTCCAGCAAACTCGACTAACGGTGTTCCGCTCTTGCATTGATCCTGCACGACTCATGTTAGCAATCGGATGGCCTAGACCCGCAGTGCGTGGGGTTGTGCGAGAAGCTTGTGGAAAACTTCAAGAAACGCGGAAGAGCCATGGAATCTCCCCACAGACAACCCGCTGTGGCTTCGTGGCAGTGGGTCGGCTCCCGGAATAACTAAAAAAGACAAGTACGCGTGACCTGAACAAAAGAAGCAATCGAACTACTACTTACCCCTTTCTTGTGCATAACCTTGGAGATGATCCCGTGATGCGGGCTGCGGATGACTGTTTCCATCTTCATGCTTTCAATCACCACCAGCGGCTGATCCTTCTCCACCACATCTCCCTCCTGAACCTCCACGCTCAGGATCTTGCACGGCATCGGCGCCAGCACGCTGTTGGTAACGTCCTTGACGCCTAATGCCTTCTCCATCCATTTCGCTCTTGGAACAGTGAAGCGATACTGTCGGCCTCGCTGGAACGCCACGATGAAATCCTCTTCCTGGATGACGGTGGTGTCTAGCCGTGTATGAGGGAAGAAGGACGTGATGACTTGAGAGTCTCGATCGCTGTGACTCTTCACCTGGTCGAAAGTCCGTCCATTGACGGTGACCTGGAACGTGTCCTCGCTGAGTTGTCGGACCTGAACCTCATGGCTTGAATTTTGAGTCCCTGTTGAAGACTGCGCCTCTGTGAATGCGAAATGTCGCTGCTGATAACCCGGGCTAAATCCCAGAGCAGATCCAGCGGGACTAGAGAATTTCCCTTGCGTCTGCGAAACAGAACTCGACCCATTGACCAAACATGCCAGAGCAACCTGTGCTAAGACTTCGTCTTCGATGGGCTGTTTGGTGAACAGCTCCTCCCGATGCTTCTCGATGTACCCTGTCTCTACTTTCCCTGCTACAAAATCAGGGCTTTTGCAGACTGCCTTGAGGAATTCGATGTTCGTAACCGGCCCGGCCACTTCGTACTCCTCCAGCGCCACAGAGAGATTGCGGATGGCTTCGTCTCGAGTAGCGCCTCTGACAATCAATTTCGAAATCATCGGATCATAGTGAGCGGAGACCTCGTCCCCAGCAACAAAGCCCGCGTCGATTCGGACATGATCCGTCTCCTTGGGGGTGCGTACATGGAGGAGCCGTCCGGAATCGGGTATGAATCCTCTGTCCGGGTTTTCAGCGTATATTCTGGCCTCGATCGCATGACCGCTGCTAGCTATCTTGGCCTCAATTTCTTCCTGCGTCAACGGGAGTGGAGCCCCTTCAGCGACTAGTATCTGCCAGTGGACGAGATCTTGCCCAGTGACCATCTCCGTCACAGGGTGCTCGACCTGCAGCCGGGTGTTCATCTCCATGAAGTAGAAGTCTCCCGTATCGTTGTCAAAAATAAATTCCACGGTGCCTGCACCTTCGTATCCCACGGCCAACGCGGCGGATCTTGCCTTGGCCCACAGATCTTTCCTGGTGGCGTCGGGAAGATGAGGGGCGGGTGATTCTTCCAGGATCTTCTGGTGTCGTCGTTGTATACTGCAATCTCGCTCCCCCAGGGCAACGCAATTTCCATACTTGTCCGCAAAGATTTGCACTTCGATATGGCGTGGTGTGGTAATATATTTCTCAATCAGCATGTGATCGTTTCCAAACGAGTTCAGCGCCTCGGTCTTCGCGGATCGCAGCTGGTCCTGGAACTCGGCCTTGGACTTGACAATGCGCATCCCTTTCCCACCACCGCCCTTGACCGCTTTGATGAGCACGGGGTATCCGATCTTGTCGGCTTCACTCTCAAGAAACGCGGGGTCTTGTTTCTCGCCATGATATCCTGGGACACATGGAACTCCTGCAGCTGTCATAATCTCTTTGGATCGGCTTCTTGGCGTTAGAGATGACTTGCGACGCAGCCAGAACTTCCTCTGTCACGTACCTCTTGTCTCCCATATCCTCGATGGCCTTCCATGGAGGGCCAATAAATACCAACCCCGCTTCTGTACATTTCTGAGCAAAGGATGGATTCTCACTTAACTGTACGGATAGTCAGAAACGGGAGTTATTTGCAGATATCGGATTTGGGCCTTGCGTACAAATCCGTAACCTGGGTGGATTCCTTGACAGCCTTCCCTCTTAGCGATCTCTATAATGCGGTCCCCGTCGAGATACGCAGACGTTTCTCCCAGATTAAACGCGTATGGCGAGCTCAGTGCATGCTGTGCGCGACAATCGGGATCCGTGTATAGCGTTGTTACTTTGATTCCATGCTTTGCAGCAGTTCTCCCGACCCGTCTGATGCCAGGGTGATTAGCACTGAGCCGCAGGCGAGGTGCTGGAGGGGAAGAAGTGAACTCACAGAGCGATTTCACCCCGATTCGCAATCAATATGGAGCTGAGAACGCTTCTCTCTCCGTTGACATTGGAGAGAGTGGATGCAACTCTTGTTGATGACCTGGATGACGGCTTTAGGCGTATTGCCCCAGGACCCAGGCGGGGACCCGTGCGGAGAAGGGAGGACAGAGGCATTGAGTCGAGCTGCAGTACACGATGAGAAAGAGGACTCCTGAGAAAAACTACATAAAGTAGAACATAATCATTGCATAGTAAACGTAGTGGCGAGAATTTAAAATCCTTAGCGAGGAGAGAGGGAGGATTGCCCTGGCCTGCGCGATCCTTCTGTTTGCTCTATCCTGGGGAATGGCCGACGCCAACCGAACCGAAACCGCGGGGAAACGAATCCACGTGACAAGCACCTTGTTGCAGTCTTGGCATTTGGAGTGCCTGACCGCCTTGATTGATCAGGCCAAGTAATTCTCCGCCCTCCAATTTTCTTGCGCTGACCTCCAGGCTTCCGCAGCCCCGACGTCAACGATTGTCTGCAACCCATTATCAGCCACCATTGTGGATGCTCCAGTGGCCCGTGATTGCCGCTAATTACGGTTTCTGTCACCAGGCGTATTGGGAGACTCCACCATTTTTCCCCCTGCAGCAAAGAAAAGAGCACCTCTCGCTGGAATTATATTACTCCGTACACTTATTGTTGGATGATTTACGAATCGAGTTCCGTGATTGATGACTATGAGTGATGACACTGCTTATTAACTGAAACTCTACGCTATCTTCTGCGAGTTCTTGATCGGCATCGAAGTTCTTGTTATCCAAGCAATTTTAACTACCTCCTGAGCGGGGTGAATAGGCGACCATGTCCGACGACGAAGATTACTACGACGACGATTACTCCGGGGACTGGTCGTGGTACGATGACGCGAGCCTAGGCGTTGCTGTAAGTACATAGCATATGAAATGTGTCCCATTCAGTTCCCTTTTATAAGCTATATCTCTGACATTTCATGGTGGGGGTAGGATGATCTCGCCGAGGCTGCCACTTATTCTCCTGTCGCAGTCGACGACCCATCTCTCGATACGTTAGAGAGCTTCAGTGACTGGGAATACTATTCAGACGATTTCTACGATGACGATCCCACGGTTTTGCGCCGACGAGGGACGGCCAATCCCCTACAAGAAGCGGAAAACCAACTCGATGGGCCCCCGAGGAAGAAGAAGCGGAAAGGTTCTATAACTGATGGGATTCCTGAATTGTCGCTGGGACCCGCCGTGGTTGATCTTCCTACGGACATTGCATCTTTCAAAGGCGTCATCTGGAGAAAACCGGATAGCACCGAGCAAAAGCCCGACCTGTATGAGCCTGGCCATGGAGAAAAGGTAGCTCTGTTCAAGGATTGGAGGGAAGTATTCGAGACTTCCCACTATAAGAACGCCTGGTTGCGGGAACCCAGTCCAAAAAACAAAGCAAGAGAAAATGGACACGTTGGTGGTCTCGACGTTCCAAAGAGCACTCTCCGTGAGATCATACCACAGAGCCAGGTGGATACGGTCGTTGGTGAAGAATACGATCTGCCTTTGGATCCGACTAGGGAGGCCTCGTACTCTCCACCGCCCATGTCCATTGGTGAACTGGCGAGGCCTCTTCATGAACCAAAGATCAGAAAAGGCCCACCTTTGAGGACTAAATCCCTGCTTAAGGAAGCCATCTCAGTTGACGACTCTCTGTCACACATGGCGACTCACATGGCGAATCTTCTCCCATCTCCTGAAGAGGAGGTTCCAGATCAGGAGGCAACCTCTCCAGTGCAGGAGCAGGCAGCATTCCAGCAGCTTCTTCGGGTAGAGATATCCGCAGCTTCATCTCCGCCTCCCCCTCTGCTAATCACTCCTAAGCGCCGGAGAGGGAGGAGACCACAAGCATCTATAGCCCTAGAAGAGGAGGGCTCGACTAGGGCCCGCCATCCCAGCAGGGAGGCAAGAGTGGCCGTTGAGAGAGATAATAACAGTCGACAGCGACGGCGATCGAGGATATTTTCGTCATTACAGGAACAGACGCCCCTTAATAACAACAGGAAAAGAAGACCGGCGCCATCGCCTCCTCCCATACCACCTCTACGGAGAAAGAAACGACGAGTGTCTGAGGCTGTGGGAGAGGAGGGCTCGACTGGGGGCCGAGATGCCAAGAAGAATGCAACAGTGGCTAACGGCGTCAAGGAAAATAACAATAATCGACGGCGGTCGGGACGATTGTCTACAGCTGTGGGAGAAGAGACGCCCCGTGGAGCCAAGAAGAATGCAGCAGTGGCCGTTAAGGAAAGTAATAGTGCTCGACGACGATCGGGACGACTGTCTATGGCCGCGGAAGAAGAGGGCTCGGCTGGGCCCCGCGGTGCCAAGAACAAGGCCACTGAGGAAGATATGAGTAGTCGACGGCGATCAGTACGATTATCTACAGCTGTGGAAGAAGAGACGCCCCGTGCTCGTGGTGCCAAGAACAAGGCCACCGAGGAAGAAGATAATAGTAATCGACGGCGCTCGAAGAGATTGTCATTATTACAGGACCAGAGCGCCGTTGCCAGTAATAGGGGTAAGAGGAAGAGAGGACAGGCACTATCGCCTCCTACTCCTTTCCCACCACTACGGAGATCGAAGAAGCCAAGGACGGCCTAGAAGTAGGTACCTAGGTAATACCCATATTAATTGGGTGGGCTTGCTCCACAGGGATTGTCCTGGCGTTGAGGCCTTGATTTATTTTTACGTATAAACTTAATGATTGAGAGTTAATGAGAATTATTCTTCTATTCTATTCCCGTTAGAGGCAGCTGGGCTGGGAATCGAATACTCGCTTATGAATGACACTGACGGAAGAAGTTACATTCCCTTTCTTAACTCCACAACAATAGACAGATAGACTACAAGTTATCCATTATCTCATTCTTTTCCCCTGATTATGACTTATATTCCCTGTTAAAAGCCCGCCCAATCACCATTCGCCTAATCTCGCTCGTCCCGGCCCCGATCTCATACAGCTTCGCATCCCGCAGGAGTCTACCAGCGGCAATCTCATTGATGTAGCCGTTTCCACCCATCAACTGGATAGCGTCGAGGGCGCATTCGGTCGCCCGTTCAGCGGCGTAGAGGATCGCGCCTGCGCAATCCTGTGTCCGGATCACGGTGGTACCGGTCAAGCTGGACTGGTCGATTTGCCGTGCGGTGGCGTAGGTGTAGGCGCGCGAGGCGCAGAGCTTGGTGTACATGTCTGCGAGCTTGCCCTGGATGAGCTGGTTGTGGGCGATGGGTTGGCCGAATTGTTTGCGGGTGTGGGTGTAGGGGAGGACGAGGTCAAGGGCGGCTTGCATGATGCTGGAGGTTGTCAGCGGCTGTCAGCACAACAAAAGGCTCCACCTGCAGGGAAAACAGAGTCTGCGAGGACATACCCCAACGGCCCAGCACTAAGAACGAGTCGCTCCAGATCCAATCCCTCCATGAGGACCTTCACTCCACGATTCACCTCCCCCAGAACATTCTCCTTGGGGACAAAGACATCTTCGAAGATCAACTCTCCCGTGTTGGAGCCACGCATGCCGAGTTTGTCGAGCTTGCGCGCGCACGAGAAGCCCTTGAAGGTCTTTTCGACGACGAAGGCTGTGATGCCTTTTGATCCTTTGTCTGGTTCGGTTTTGGCGTAGACGACGATGTAGTCGGCGTCAGGACCCTGTGAGTTCGCGAAGAAATCAGCTGTCAGCGTGATTCAATAGGAGAAAAAGATAGAAGACAGCGGCAGGTACAACATTTGTGATCCACATCTTCGTGCCATTGAGCAGGAAACCCCCGTCGACAGCTTTGGCAGTCGTCTTCATGCTGACCACATCCGAGCCCGCGGAATGCTCCGACATGGCCAGGGCGCCAATCTTCTCGCCCGAGATCAGGCCCGGAAGGAAGCGAGCTTTCTGTTCCGGAGTGGCGTTCAGGGAGAGCTGATTGACGCAGAGTTGCGAGTGAGCGGCGTACGAGAGACCGATGCTCCCTGAAAAGAAAGAAAGAATCGAGTCAGATGAAGTCATCAGGCAACAGCGCAGGGTTTGTGTCCTACCTGATGCTCTGCTGATCTCTTCCAAGACAGTGCAATGTGCCTGGTAACCCATTCCCAGACCGCCGTATTCCTCGTCCGCGGTGACACCGAGGAAGCTGTTCCAGGAAGCCACATAGAGTCAGCCTGTTTACAGAACCAGCAAACAGAGACAGTTAGGTTGGCTTCCTACCCTGCTTCACCCAGCTTCCTCCACATTTCGGCAGGAAATTCATTTTGCTGATCTGTGCGCGCAGCGACCTCTTCTGGGATCTCTCGTCCTGGGAAGGCGTTAATTTCAATGTCGCTAATTGAAACGAACTTGAAGACATTGCTGGCCAGAAACAGAAGCAATTCCACTAACTTGTAAATTCCTGAACCCTCTCACGCAATTCCTGCAACTCGTCATCGGTAGGCGGGACGAATCCCTTGGGATGTTTTATTACTGTTGACAGAGGTCGCCATGCGGAGCCCCGCAAAACGGATCCCCGCGGGCGGCCAATCGTCCGCCCAGAGGAGGACCGTAAGAGAAGTCGAGGGATCATACTGGGGGAAGACATGGTGAATTGATTCGATGGAGTGGAGAATTATTTTCCTTGTTATTTGAGGTGAATGGTTTGGAAAAGAAAGAAGAAGAGAGAAGCGTAAGACGTCTACCTTAGTAACTGGGCAGGTGATCCTTGACCCTGCGGAGGAAGGGCCTGGAGCTGGCCCCTCGGTTGGACACGGCAATCGTCGCTCTCCGCACCCGCCACCGTCTTGGTTGCTTTCGGTTCGCAAGTTCCTTTTTACTTCACGTACCTCGGACAGTCTATTCTGCTCTTTATTTGGTGCGGTGAGAATCATGGTTTGAATGAATGCAGATAAATAATTAACGACTTCTCTTCAAGTTTCGACTGTCGTTCTCTTCTCCCCCCGCAACGGGTCCCCGCAATGTTGACCCGCCGTGCTCTTCTCCGCAACCTCGCGGGCGAGATCCCCAGACCGCGATGTTATTTATCACCTCGACAACCACCTCGAATACCCTCTCAGCGATGCCAGAGATCACGATTCGTAAGATCAGTGGCGAGTTACACACATCCTCACCATGCCTCCGCCATTTCCGTCCTGCCTACGGCGGTCGACACGTCCTCTCCGGAATTCAAAGAGAACGCCCGACAGATGAACGAGCTCGTGGAGGAAATGTCCCGGTTGCACGCGAAGATCGCGCAGGGAGGTCCGCAGAAAGCAAGAGATAAGCATATTGCGAGAGGCAAAATGCTTCCTCGCGACCGGGTCACCGCTTTGATCGATCCTGGAACCTCTTTCCTCGAGCTCTCCCCCCTGGCTGGACACGAGGTCTATCCCGGCGAGGACGTGCCCGGCGGAGGGATCATTACGGGAATTGGCACCGTCGAGGGCGTGACCTGTATGATTGTCGCCAATGACAGCACCGTCAAGGGGGGCACGTACTATCCGATCACGGTGAAGAAGCACCTGCGCGCGCAGGCCATCGCGCAGGAGAACAAGCTGCCCTGTATCTACCTTGTCGATTCTGGCGGCGCCAATCTGCCGCACCAGGCGGACGTCTTCCCGGACAGAGATCACTTTGGCCGGATTTTCTACAATCAAGCCCGGATGAGCTCGCTCGGGATACCACAGATCTCCGTGGTCATGGGACCGTGTACCGCGGGAGGGGCATACGTTCCCGCAATGAGCGACGAGACAATCATTGTCGAAAACCAGGGGACCATCTTCCTGGCGGGTCCTCCACTGGTGAAAGCGGCCACCGGAGAGGTCGTCTCCGCGGAAGAGCTGGGCGGAGGCCACTTGCACAGCACGATTTCCGGAGTTACGGACTACTTGGCCGTGGACGACGCACATGCCATTGTCCTCGCACGCCGGTCCGTCGCCAATCTCAACTACCCCAAGGCCAGCTTCCCATTATCCCCAACTACGACTACACCCTTCAAGGAACCGCTTTATGACCCCGAAGAACTGGCGGGCATCGTGGGCACCAACCTCCGTCGACAGATCCCAGTGCACGAGGTGATTGCCCGGATCGTCGACGGCAGCGAATTCGCCGAGTTCAAACGCGACTACGGCACCACGCTGGTCACCGGGTTCGCGCGCATCTACGGGATGCAAGTCGGTATCGTGGCCAACAACGGCATTCTGTTCTCCGAGTCCTCGTTGAAGGGAGCGCATTTCATCGAATTGTGTGCTCAGCGCGGGATCCCGCTGGTCTTCTTGCAGAATATCTCAGGGTTCATGGTCGGCGCTGATGCGGAGAAGGGGGGCATTGCGAAGAATGGCGCGAAGCTGGTCACCGCTGTTGCGTGTGCGGACGTGCCTAAGTTTACGGTTGTCTTTGGATCGAGTGCCGGTGCAGGAAATTACGGCATGTGGTGAGTCCACTTTCCGTTATCCCCAGTCCACTTCCCAAAAAAAATCAATGACAAGCTGACATCTTCAGTGGCCGCGCCTACTCCCCCCGACTACTCTTCATGTGGCCCAACGCCAAAATCGGCGTCATGGGCTCGGAGCAACTCACCGCGGTGATGGAAGCAGTAGGCAAGACGGCCGACCCGGCACTGAAATCGCGCATCGACCACGAATCCAAAGCCATCTTTTCGTCGGCCCGGCTCTGGGACGACGGCATTATTCCTCCCGCGCACACGCGACGGGTTCTGGGCATGGGGCTCGCTGCTGCCGCGATGGGCGCGAAGGTGGACAGAAGGAATAAGGACCTGTATCAGACGAAATTTGGTGTGTTCAGGATGTAATCAGTCGATCCATAGGATTCAAGAGATCGTCAGAATTTTTTTTAGCGAACTTGGGCCAAGGTCACGTTCATCATCATTGGACACACGATCATAAGAATATAATATGTACGAGAAAAAAAAAAGAAGACAAAATCAGCCGATTCAAGGCATCTAACTTTTTTGTGCTTTCTTCGAGACAAACAAAAGGCATGACATGATCTCCCGAGTAACATAACATTGCACAGATGTACTGTAGCTGCCAAAAAAAAAAAGTAGATGTCAGGCAACCTTGGCAGAGGTATGAGAGGGTATGTATATGTGATGTGTCGTGGGAATCATGGAAGGAGGAAATGTCTTCGTCAGGAATGAGAAAACATAAAGCGTGGTAAGATAAGGATGAATGGATGGATTTCGACCACGGGACCAGGATAATAAAAAAATGTGCCATCCATTTCACTTTTGCTGAGTAGACGACCTGTCTATCTGTCTGTCTTTCTTCACAACACGACACACTGCCCTCGCCGTTTCGAGTGTCGTAGTCGTTCCCTTTTCCGATCGTGTCGGCTGGACCCTTCCTTCTTCCGCGTCGCGTCGTCCTGCTGTCTCAACTGAGCCGCCTGGAGGTCTTTCCGGATAATCTGCCGGCACAGATCGATAAAGACCTCGTTCACGTTGGCCCGTCGCCGAGCGGACGTCTCATAGTATGGAACATTGCCCCAGCTTTGGGAGAGAGCGAACGCGCGGGCCCGAGAAACCGCCCGATCCTCTTCCAGATCGGATTTATTGCCGACGAGCACCAGGGGCACCTTCTCGTCTTCCTTGATGCGGATGATCTGTTCGCGGATCTCGGACAGTTCGTTTAGGGAGGACATGCTGGTTATGGAGAAGACAAGGAGGAAACCCTGGCCTTGCTTCATATATAGTTCTCTACAAGACGACCCGGGTCAGCATCAACCATCAACAACAGACACATCTTAAAATATGTTACATAGTCGCCGTCGATGATGACCATGTCCCCATGTAGAATGCCGTAGAAGTCAGTATTTTAGGTTATGTACCTCATCGCAGCTACACAGCCAGTTAGCTCTGACGACCACGAATAGCTAGAACCGACAAGACAATGGTTTTAACTTACTGAACTGTTCTGTGCCGGCCGTGTCAAGTCTGCCAGAACCAAATCTGTTAGTTACTTCCATCACGCCGCGGAATGACAGCACGTACATTTCCAGAATACATTGTCGGCCCTACAGCATGTCTGTTAGTAACTCAGATTTGCTACGCTGGGGAAGAGAAAAATGCACTCACATCAACCTCAATCTGCTTCCGGTATGAATCCTCGATCGTTGGGTCATAGCTCTCAATCCACACATTTTGCACGAATTGAGCTGTGCGACAATGAGTATCTTACTTGACGAAGCCCGGTTTCAAGGATACGAATTGCAAAACCCGGAGCGAGTTCATGTCCTTCGTAAGGGGAAATATATACCAGTGAGACAGCTTTTCCCAACGCCACCTGTGGGAGATGATCAGCAAGGAGAGTATTTAGACCTGTGATGGAATTCGCGCATACCGGCACCCAAGACAACTATATGGTATTCTCGTCTGAAACAACAAGGGACGGTCAGTATACATCACAGAATGGCATTGCGTCTAATTGTGACAGGGGCAACGCACCGTGGCTGCATCTGAAGATGGCTTGAAATATGATCACTTGAACTAATGAGGGAGCCCCGAGGGCTCAAGACAAATCAGTCTGGTACAACCCGACGATGCTTTACCGCAATTGAGTCTGGCTGGAGTTCGCTCTAGCTGTGTACAAGTACGGGATGGGACCACCGTCGATCTGCGAGGATTCTCTTCAGACACTTGTCGCCAGAGGACTCAATCCGCTGCTAGATTACTGCCACCGACGCTGAAACGGACGGAGTGACGATTGTCGTCCTTTCACATCGGCGTCCAGCCTTTCCACCCAGACCCCAATTGTATAGCCCCAGCGCCTCTCCCCTTTGCGTTCTGCGGGGGCGAATTGACTCGACGATCGGAGAGCTCGTATATGGGAATCGTCGGATTAGGGCCGAAATGCTCTAAAGAGCAGGTGTTCGTTCAATTGACGGTGATTCGTGCTTTTGACAGGAGGCGCTTGCAGCTGGACCAGCGAAGCCGGAGCGGGAGCTCGGACGAACCAGGAGAAGGGGACCGGGTTGGTCAAGCTCAATTGGGCAGGTTTCTGGCGTCGGGGGCCGGAGATGGTCTGCGAGTTATTCTGCAGAAGCGTCTGCGTTTGATCAGGCAAGCAAGAATCAGAGCAAACAGAACAAGAACGATCGATGATAATAACGCTGTGCGGCGGTGAGAATCTCGATCGTTCGGGTGGGCAAACGGGTCGCCCAAAAGTCCCGCGAACAAACCTAAAATCTCCCGCCGGGTCTCGCGACTTCACAAATATTGAGGATTATCGCCAATAGCACCGTTTGGGCGATACTAGCGACACAGCTTTGCGTTAGCCTGCTCCCAGCTCAGACGCTCGAATGGCAAGACGGTCAAGTTGTCAACTGAAGAGCAGAGTGCTTGCCGGATGCTCAGAACGGGAAGACGGAACAAGAAACAAAAAACACAGCAAAACAAACGGAACTGAGAAATCTGATCATGAGGACAACTCTGTAAATTTGGGATAGGCCCGGGAGTCCATCCATTTCTCCGGCGGCCAGACCACAATGGTCGATCTCCCAATTGAGTCTGGAAACCAGTCTAGCAGCCCGCCAGAGGGGCTCGGATCAAGCGTGCGATCTGCAATATGACCCATCGGAGAGTCGAACACCTGGCGTGGACTAGCGATGGGGAGGATGATGCTGCGAACCGATTTGATGGTGCAGACATAAGGAAACACGATGACATACCAGTTCTGGCGCTGGAGCTCTCTTACCGGCTAGTCTGAAGACGCACTGACTGAGACGCGGCCCAGTTTCAATTCTGAGTTCCTGACGAGTGGAAGAGAGTAGGATCTTACCAACTGGTTAATTAATTGATTATTGTAAGTAGAACCGGAGATGGCGGACGAAATATGAAAGGGTTAGCAGTGAATACAGAGAAGCATGTGAGAGAAGCGAGGTATGCTGGATGTCAGTCAGAGCTTAGACACTCTCCGATGGGAGAGGGAGAGAAGAAGGGGAAGGAACAATTCCATCCGTTAGAGTTCGTCCGAGATCTAGAATTAACGTCAGACCCAGGCTGTCTAGACAGTCTGGCTTGGAATCTGGATCTGGCGCAGTCATCAATTGGACTGATTCTTGACCACCCAAGTTCTGTGGGATGGATATACTTATTTCAGACAAGCTACATACTGTACGGTGTAGACCTCAGTTCTTTTTTTACTACTACTTCTACTTCTGTCCCTGAGTTTCTGCCAATTACCAAGGAGCTCATGTCAGCAGCAGCAGCAAGATTATGGTCAACCTCGTGGGAGGAGTAAACTAAAAAAAAAAATAAAAAAAAAACTCCCCCACCTCGTGCTATGAACTTCTTCCTCACTGATTCCGAGGTATTAATAGCTGATGTTTCATGAACTGAACTAGAGCAGCAGCACCCCAGGCGTTTCCACCATGCCAAGGATTTTGAGACGGTCTACCATAGCATGGGTTCATGCATAATTCTACCATTATACCTCGGTCGAAGCAGATAGAGAGAACTTAATAGGTTAAATCACATGGTGTCTGATGCAGGTGGTGGTTCTTCTAGAGCTCTGTCACAGATAGTTAGGTCCCTGCATCTTGCATGTGCACCGTCTTGGATGTGATGGACCTCCAGCTCATGCAGGATTCGACACGAACTTCACCGGGTCTTCTATGGTACCAAGACTCCCAATATGCACGGGCTGGCCGTTCGTTGTATGCCCGTTCGTTGTATGCACGCTACTGACATGTGGCTACCTAGAAGAACGACATGGGTACCCGGTCTCGGTGTGTAGGACCTGACTGGGTTAGTAGACTTGACTTTCGTCGAGTCTGGATTGGTTGGGTAGGCTGGTGAAGGAGTTTGATTTTAAGATATTTAATTATTCCTATAGTAGTAGTTAGTGGTCAGGTACGAACAGAATCGAAGTGGGTGGGTGGTTCTTTTTTTTTTCGTACCTGCATTAATTATTGGTTGGCGCTTTTGCTATTTTTTACCAGATCAGTAATAAGACGTGAGAAAATGGCCCGGTCTAAGACTCTAATCTAAGCGAATTAATTACGTAGAAAAATCTGGAGCATATCTAGTCTGTAGAACCAAAGGCGCAATGAACTAGGAACAGCGTGGGGGTTTCTAGTCCAAGTCCACGTGATGAAAAAAAAATTATAAATCAGACTAGGCATAGGAATCTTCAGAGACACAATATTTATCCACGCAGTTGGTCAAATTGCGCATGATTGTGGATGGTCTTAGATGGAAACTGATGAAATCATACTCCGTAATATCGAGTCTTTACTGTATTATGGGGAGGAACAAAATGGATTATGAACAGCGTGAGGTTTCTGTTCAAGTCCACGTAAAAGAAGAAAAAGAAACGAAAAGAAGTTATAAATCAGACTAAACATAGGAATCTTCAGAGGCATAGTATTTACCCACGCAGTTGGTCATACTCGGCATGATTGTGGACGGTTTTAAAAGGGAACTGACAAAATAATACGTAATATCGAGTCTCTATTGTACAGTGGGTGGGGTAAATATACCTAACAGAGTAGTATATAATGAGACCAATTCCACCGCGTAGACACAATCCTAGTAGCCAAAAAGCTCTTTAAGATATCTACCTCCTGGTGATGTTTGTCTTGCATCATACAACAAGGCATATCCTGTATCTCAGACAAATCGATATCATCACCATTTGCCCGAGCCAGACAGAGCCGGATTAGGTATCCGTTCACAGAAGCTACTGTGATTGGGCTATTCTAGAAAATTCCAACAAGTTTCACCAATGAAAAAAAGAATACATACCTGCCTGGATAGGATAGGATAGACAGACGAGGTTTGATCGACAGGGGGTACTTAGGTATTAGTCTGGTCGGGTTTGTTACCTACCTAGGTACCTACCTACTTACCTACCTAGGCAGGTAGTTTAGGTATCCATGTACTCCGTACTTAGGTAGGTAGATAGATAGGCGAAATTATTTCTCCGTAATTAATTAAACTTGCAGCTTTGACCGATCCTACATACAGTCCTACTAGGTGCCTAGGTACTATCTTCCATCCAGTCCGGAGACCGGAGCCCCTAGGGTATGGGACTCTATGTAGTACTCTGTAGAGTGTTCAACTTCGGGGAGATTTGGAACGTGAGTGTACCGATCGATCGATTCCCCTATCAGGTAGGTAGTTGAACTCACCTGGGCACCTAATAGATTGGTTACCTAGGTAGGTAGGTCCTTTTGGACCCTGGTCAGAGTTACATGGATTATATGTACGGAGTACGGAGTAGTGTGAATGTATTCTGTGGCCTGCATGCTGCATGCATATGGTGTCAGTCACCTGTCCTGTCCTGTTTTACTCTCTAGAGATGTAATGTACGTCCTTAGTTGGTTCCAAATAGATAGGCACTTATGTCCGGAGCAGGCAGGTAGGTACCGTTTCCTCCTAACACGTCCAATTATTTATTACTGTCACTGGCCATCGAAGCAGTAAATCTTGGTAAGGAGTCGTAGCAAAATTCCGGGGAATATCCTTAGTCAATGCTGGTGGGTATATTTTGTTTGACTGCATATGTATGTACAGTGAATCACAAAGTCCTGACAATGACATATGTATGTATGTATGTATGTATGTATGTATGTATGTACGGTCTCACGGGACTAGAAAAGAAATGATGAGAAATCGACAAGAAGAAGAAAAAAGTCTCTATCTAGGGTATCAATAGTCGGTCGAATAACCGCATAAAGAGTCCTGCTCTTACAGAACCGCATCCAGATCAACATCCTCCGGAGCCTTCCCCGGATCGACTCTCCAATCTTCGTCCGCATAGGACGGACCTCGCGGGGAGTACCGGTCGATAGAAGAAGAGGGGTAGTGTTTTCGGGTGGAGGAGATATTGGGCGTTGGCTTTATGGTCAGGTGTAGGTTTGGTTTTGTCGGTGACGCAACAGACTTGTTGTTGGTGTTGTTGGTAGAGGTGTCCGGTGCAGTCCTTTCTTTCGAGGAGGCCACAGTACTATGAGCGACAGTGCTATGACCGCCACTGTGCAGTTCGAGGGCCTCGAAAACATGCTGGAAGACCTGTTTATCCACGTCCTGCGCCCACAGGAAATCCAAGTGTTCGTATTTGGGGATTTCCCTCACGGTGGTGCGACGCGGTAGCTCTCGGAGCATGACATCGATGTCGACAAGACTGTCGCTACCGCCGTAAATCAACACGACCGGGGATTTGATATTTCTCGTCGGATACTTCACCGGTTTGTAGTATCGACTGCTGGCCCCAATGCTAAAAGGGCCCCGAACCTCGTCATCGTACATCTGGAAGCTCTTGTTGCGAATGATCTGGAACCAGTGAACGACCGATTTGGTGCTGGTGAAGGAATATAGATGAGGGTATGCGGCCAGCTTCTGGGCCTGGCTGATATTGTCGCCGGACCAATTGAAAAGTAGGCGCAACGACACGTCAATGATCCTGACGAAGATCGGAGGATAGAGGATGGCCTGCCACATCGTCGTCGAGCTGAGAATGCTCCGTCGCCCAAATGCGAGAAAGACGACTTGTGGCGAAGCCTTCATCAAGGAGTCCACAACACCGTTGTGGAGTCCCGTAGGAGACATGGCAGGGGCGAGAGCAACAAAGACATCCACCTTCTGATTGAGCACGGGATGAATCGACAGCGTTGCAAACGCTTGGGCGGTGCCTTGGGAGAATCCGATGTACGACAAGGACGGCTGCTTGGTGACTCCCAGGATGTATTCGATGCTATTCGGAATATCGTGGAAAGCAAATTCATCGATCGAGAAGTTCCAGAATTCCGTGGTCGCCGGCGAGCATCGCGTGCTTTTCTTCGAGTATTTGTTTCCCCGATTGTTGCCCAGCCAGACATCGTAGCCTCTCTCGACGAGCTGAAAGGGCAAACAACGTTGCTCGTCGGTGAGGCACACCCAGACCTCGCTATTCATAAGCAGGCCATGGTGGAGGTAGACGACTTTCTTGCGGATGCTGCCTTCTCCGGCATTCACCAACATCCCCTCTTCGCCTTTCCGATAGGGAAGCCGATGTAGGCCAAGAAGATATCCATCGCGCGTTTGCACGATGTGTTCCTCTGCCTCGTAACCAAACAAGGCGCAGAGATCGGCAAAGTCGGACGCGCGCGCAATCGATTCAGCGAGAGTCTTCTGCTTGGCGCGGGAGATGCGACCCTGAGGCGAAGAGAGAAGATTGAATAAGGCTTTGGACTGCTGGTAGCAGAAGCGAATAACCGGTTCCGCTGTTTCTAACTTTAGCTCTATTTACATTTTTGACGGGTAAGAAGTCAGTCTTACGAAGGCATAAGGTTACCAGACGAAGGATCCCTTCCAAGAGCACCAGGGACAGAGAGGCAAAGAGAGCTAGGTATTCGGCCCTGGACAGATACATATCGGTCAGTTTGCAAGACTCACCGCGAGCATTCAATAATGTTTTATGTCACTCATATTCTCTAAGATTTGGCGACGGGCTCTGAATCCCACAAATGTCTTTATCCTCATTTCAAGATGACGCATGACTTGAGCTTACCAGAAGAGCCTTCCAATGAAAGGAACGCGCGGCATAGCGAGCCCTGGCGCCCAATGTCTCGAATCTATGGCATATATGTAACCACGTACAGTAGCAACTCCACATAAACAAATAAACAGAAGAGGAGGGGTAGTGCAAAGGACTTTCTTGGCAAGTGCTATACTTAAAGAACACTAAGTGTCGTGTCAATGAACGACTGGCGGACATACAACACATCCATACTCCTGATGGAATCGGGCCTGTGACGTACTCCATGCGAATGCAACATGTGCCAATCAGGTCACAGCATGATTGCCATTGCCAGGTTGGCTGTATTACGTAATCCGGGGTTCAGCCAGTTATCTGCACCAATCGCAGTGGTGTATTTGCAACCACGCGCTAAGCCATTCTGGGATGTGGCAGGTCCGAGATATCGATCGGAATGGTCGGACGATCGTGTCGTGAGACCGTTGACCATTATCTATTGTGATAGATAGAAAGGTACCTAGGTAGCTAGCTGCTATCGCATCCGTCAAAATGCCTAGCTCGTGCAAAGATATCCGTGAGTATTTTTCTCTTGTCTGAAGATGCGGTGTAATTGAATCGAGATTGCACTGCTGGCCCTTCCCCACGGGATTGAGGCCGCCTGCACGAGTCTTGCAGCTTACTGACTGAAACCTGTAAACTACAGGCAAAGCGCTGGCGCAATGTCTCCAGGAGTCCGACTGCATTATGGTGCAGCGAAATTCCCCACAGGATTGTCTTCGCCCTCCGCTCTCCGACGAACTGCCTACGAGATGCCAACAATTACGGAAAGGTCTTGCGGAATGCAAGTACGTGTCGCTTTATATATATATATATATATAAATGGAATGATCGCCGCTAATATTGAATCTCTCCCAGACGCGGACTGGTCGACATGCGTAAACGCTTCCGTGGTAATGCGCCCATCTCGGTCACCAAGGACCTCGAAAGCGGCAGATCCGCACCGCCCCCGCAGTTATATGCCGGAAAACCCGCATTCGAATCGGTCAAAGAGATCAGCGGAGACGAAGTGCAGATGGACCCGGAGAAAACGAGGGGTTTATAAGCTGTTTTAAAGCGGGACGGGCTTACCACTAAATGGCGGAGTTTGAACAGATGCCGTTATCTATTTATTGTCATCCCCGTGATCAAAATGAGCGGAAATGCGGCTGTATTATATCGAGGAGATTTGCGCTTTTTGCATGGGTCGGAGTTATTATCGATCGTTCTGGCTGGGTTCGATGTGGTGGGATCGGATGATCTGGGAGAGAGAACACGCCGCTCTGTATAGTATTGTTATACCCGGGACTTGTCAGGTCATTCTTCTCATTATTGCAGATGAATCTCGAACACAGATTCCCACAGACGGCTTCATTCAAGCTGCATGCACGCAAGAGCGAATTGTGGTCGCGAGAGAAGCCAACCACCTACCGAGATGAAGGTAAAGAGAAACCAAATTCTAGGCAATCCAAGTAAAATTTACATCCATAAATGCACCGCACATGAAATGAAACGACATATCGGAGTCTCATCCGATTCCGAAGAAAATCATTTGAATACAACAATATTTTTCATTATCCCGTCTTACCCCTCACTGGGTCTTTTTAATCTTCACATCCGCTGCCGAAGCAGGCTCAGAGTAAAGCCAAACAATCACAAACGCGAGGAATCCGGCGATGACGGCCCAAAGACCAGCGATCCAGACCCAGCCGCCGCTGATCTTCCAGCTCCGCGGGTACTCGTTGTGCGCAAAGTGACGGACAGTGACCTCGTGCTTCTCCTCGATATTGGTGAGGAAGGGTCGCCTATAATTGATCCGGAAAGAGAAAATGCCATGCTGGTCGGGGAGAGTAAAAGTGACCCCATAGATGGTGCTATTCTCCGTGCGGTGTTTCGGCAAGAGGTTGAGACGGTGGAATGGGGAGAGCATTGTGAACTCAAGCTGCAACGCATCCTCCGAGGGAACCTCAAAAGGGACATACCGATCGTAGTCGTACTCGGAGAGCTCGATGTTGAATGTCTGAGAGACGTAGTGTTAGTCTAACAGTGAGGAAACTCAGGCACACAAGTCAACGACTTACAATATCGTTCTTAATCCGGTAAATTCTCGGATTCAGCTCGCCGGCGATGTTGCCGTCCTTGTCGCTCAGGTAATGCTCAATCTTCCCCACCTTGAGAACGCCCGCCTCTTTAAAGGTCCAAGCAGTGAGCTGCTTGGCGAAGTCTCGGTTCACTGTGGTTGTTTCCTTCTTGTCGGCTGGTCCCTTGACAGTTGCATCAAACCACTTGTCCTCCAAACTCTCTACGGACCCGAGGACAGTAAAACGAGCCGAGTTTCTGGCCTGAAGGGTCGAAACCAATGCGAGCTGCGAGCCTGTCGCAAAGCTGTCTTCCACAGTGACCGCATCCTCCTTGGGGTTGTAACTATACGCCGTTTCAGGAGCTCGCAGAATGGGAGCGAGAAGAGGACTGTCGTTACCCAGAGACTGTCCCGCCGCCCTAGGAACAGCCAGGATGCCCTCGCCGGAAAAGAATGTCTTCACATCCGGTCTCAAGACACCCGGTCGAGGAAGGAGAAGGACATCGTGCTTCTCAGCCGCGGAAAGGGTGTCGTAGTTGAAATGATCCACCACCATAGAGGTACGGTCAGGAGAGATGTGGATATCAAGCTCGAGAAGGAGAGAGCTGACGGCGCTTGGTATCGCAGACTTGCCGGAGAGCGCGAGGAGAATATTACCATCCTTGTTGATGAAGTCGAGTAACAACTTCGGCGTCAATGCGGGCCCAAGACCTGTTTCTTGGGTCAATTGCTTGCACGCACGTTGTATGGTCACTACAAAACAGAGACAACCCGACCTTTCGACTTGGGAGGGAGAATGAGCAGGTGGTCGTAAGCTTTATCTCCATGTTTAAATAAAGAGAGATCCTCGTTCTTTGGCGACTCGAAGGTGATAGAATAGCCTCGCGCTGTCAGACAAATCAAGTCAATATAAATCAAATATAAATCAAATATAAATCAAATATAAATCACTGAGTTATAAAGACACGAGTCCGCGATTGATTTACCTTCCAGGTCTTCCCAGAATTTGGAATAGAGGCTCTTATCCTCCTCGACTATGACCAGCAAGCGGCTGCCCGAACTACTCAATGCATGCACGGTGCCCCAGAAGCCCAGAAGAAGGAAAAGAAACCACCTCATCTTGAGAGCCTCCGCGCGAGGCGGCGTGAGATGGAATAGGGAAAAAGAAAAGAAGAAAAATCAGAAGGAATTGTTGTTTTTGTTGGCAATTCCAAGCTGTTACTTCCACCTGGCCTGTAGTATGTATTCGCAATCGGCGACGTGTTGCTCCGGATGCCAAGACCAGAGCTGGACCCGCGGGTTTGGTTTGCGATTAGGTATCCGCCGCATTTCCGACTTCAGTCATTCGACCTCATATTCAAACCCTGCAATCAACCTCGCAACGCGTCCACGATCGAGCAGAGAGACTGCAGAGACAGCCTTCTGCCCAATTGGCTGATTCGTCACCGCCGTCGAGTCCACGTTCGGAGATTTCTCGACCCAGACACTAGACTCTCGAAGTGCTTCAGGCACACTATCATATAGCCCACCATGTCGGCTCCGCAATTCTGGTCGACGCCTCTGCGCTACCTCCGCTGGGCCTCTCACGAGAAGCCTGCGATTTTCTATTCCATTGTTGTTGGTTCCTTCGGCCCCGTTGCGCTGGTCACGCTGCCTCCTATCCGACGGTATTTCGGAGATGTTGACCCCGAGCCAATTCCCATGTCATACCCAAGTAAGACCGTCCTGTCGGCTCAGAGATTGCATCAATTCCATTCTTTTCTTTTCTTTTCTTTTTCCTTGCAGTCGGTATTCAAAGTAGTGCGTCGCTAACTTTTCGTGCAATGAAATAGTCCCAAAGGGTCCTCGAGTCATTCCTGAAGGTTTCGACGATGAATAAGCGCATGGAGATTGAAGTGCAAGATAATTGATAGAATGATGATTTGGTCGGAGAGGGTCGGTTGCAGTGCAGTATGCTTGGGAAATCGACGATCTCTGGTTCCCAATGGTGTTGCTTTCGAAAGCCTCAAAGTGAGCTCTTCTAGCAGCAATTGTCGGGCCTATTTTACAGGTCTCGTCGAAGCTTCTTCGCGGCCGACATATTCCGCAATTCCTTTGACAGTCATGGTATCGGTTTTACAGAGGTCCTAGGAGTTATAGTGTACATAAAGATGTCGACATATCCAAAGAAAAATTCTCTTTGTCTGTTCAAAAAAAAAAAGCCCACTCTGGAGTCTTGTGCCTTTGCTTTCTGTCATTTTATATGCTAGAGGGGGCTGTTCTTATTTTGGTCTACCGTTCTAGCACCCACTGACGGATGTAAGATGTGAGATTTTGACATCTGGCACGAAATAATTTCAAAAAAAAAGGACAGTCGTATTTTGATGGAATGCATTTTATTACTTATATATTAAAAATAAAGGTCCTGCTAAATATTGTGCCATCTGCCCCAGGAGGACTCCAGAAACCCATATGAGTTCTACCAGATCTGATGCTCAAGGAATATTGGCACATATCCCAAATACTACGCAATCTGGCACTGGAGCACTCCTGGAATCCGCATGTGTTATTGATCTTGACCAGATCTGATAATTAATAGATATTCAATCTGTTCAAAGAAAAGTCTTATATTTTGTCTCCGTAAAAAAGCACAAATGCTTCACGCAATCTGAAGAACCCCTTAGAAACCATACTCTTGCCAGTTTGAAATTTCTCATGATCACTGCTCTTCTTTGCAAGAATTGATCCATATATACATTCACAGGGAAGTGCTGCTCTCTTCATCCATCTAGAGAGTCATCCCATGTTCTCATTTTCATCCTCTACATCTGATGTCGAAGGGCTCCCGGAACCACTTTCCTGTGCTGAGCTTTCATGACCACTACTGGTGTGATGACCAGTTTCTGGCATGTGATGAGGCTGTCCAGACTCTGCACATTCATCTATGCTGTGTGCAGAGGTGCTGTTGTCAGACTCAGATTCTGCATCTGCCTCACTTTGCACAGAGTCGTCTGCTGCATCATCTGCTGCTGCATGATCCGCTGCGGGGGAGGCCTCCCATGGCATATCAGCCCGAATAACCTCACAGCACGTAAGGTGCTGGAGCTCTCCCTCAGCCTCAACATCAAGCTGGCTCTTATTGACCAGCAGGCTCCTCACATACTTCTTGACTTCGAACTTCAGCATCCTGATCTTGTCATAGAGAATGGTCCGACCTTTGGTGCTCATCTGAAAGAGATTGTGGAAGTTGGCATAGTCCTGAGCATCCAGGTACGCTGAGCCCCCTTGGCCGATGGCGCGGTAGAAGGCAGCTCCTCCATCAGGAGCAACACGATTCCGTCCCTCGGAGACAGCCTGCGAAAACCACTGGCGGTAAATGGCGATGGCCATCCACCAATAGATGTCGTTGGAATAGGCAGTGCGGCTGATATTGTCTCTGCCTGCATGACGCTGGAGAGATTGAGGATAATGCCCCAGAATCCTGATCTCAATGGCCTTCTTCCGTGTCTGAAGTTCTTCGTGTTTCTGCTCACACAGCTGACGCAGGTTGCCAATCAATCGTTTGCGATCATCTTCCGTGATCTGGTTCCATTTCCCAACCAGGTGGATGACGGCGTCACGGAAGATGGAAGGCGAATGGATTCGGACTGAGAGATTACCCATTCTACAGGGTTGGCGGCGATGGAACAGAAAAGAATCTGCCCCTGGCGGAGCAGCGCAATATCAACAGATTGGCGGATTGCGGAAGATGCTCTGATGCTCTCAGCAATGTCCACGAGGCCCATGCAGCTCTCCAACACAGTCTGAATTGTTCTCGTTGATATCTGGGAGGCGGCCGTAAAACGCCCCGAGGAGGTTCCTCCAATGCTTGCAAGTCGTTTCGGGGATCTGGGATCCATAAACACCGGCGAAGGCATCTTTCTCATTTTCATCTCTGACAGGCCGCCCAAAGCTATCCAGCTTCTGTTTTCATTCGCATAAGTGCTATTAGTATAAGGACAAACACCAAGCAAAGAACCATAAAACGTAGAATACGCATCTGGGGGCACCTCGTACCTTGATCTGGAACATGCCATGAGGGTACACCGCAGAGGGCATCAAATCTAGTTTATAACGGGTGTAAATCCCAGCCCGTTCAGCAATTTTCTTGATCATTGCGGCGTTATCCTCAGTAAGGACATCTGCAAAGAAGCCGGAGCACCGCCGGGGGATATCTGAATGTAGTTTGAAGATGTCACCTGGTGGAATTACCAGGATGACATCTCCATTGGCGAAGAGCGGGAACTCTGAAGATATGGTGTTGAAGGCCTCCATAGATGCGTATGTTGGAATCTGTTGATATGTCGTGATTCTATGAGTAAGTGCCAAAAGGCTAGTTGATGGGGTGACTTCTCTGACGATGAGAAGGCTTTTTCTGTCCTTGTGAAAAGCGAATTGTTGCAGGTATGAGATGGAAGGAGATGGAGAAAGAATACCACGCTGAGATGATGCTCACTTCCTTGTGAACAGGAAATCCAACATGCAGGTAAGAAAAGGAAAGCGAAGGAGAAAGGACCGAGAAGTGTTTTCGCAGGCTAAGAGAATGTTTGACTTGTTGGTGAAAGGAGAAGTAATAAGAAAGTACGTATGAGTGATGATGTAGAGAGAGATGTAGGGAGGAAGAACAGAACAGGAATGGGATATAAAGCTCAAGTCAAGTCAAGTCAGTCAATCCGTCAGTAAAGACGAGAGTTTGACTGCATTAAGGCATTAGGAAATAAAATGAGAAATCCAGCCTCAGTCTCAGTGTCAGCTGTAACCTCTATCCTAAACAGATGAAGATAGTATGAATTCTGGGAAGCATAATCTATAGTTGCAATATTCCACTTAGTATCTTCAGCGAAAGCAAAAGATAATCGAAGAGCAGGTATAGTCAAAAAAGCTTGAGGTCAAACTTACTGTCACGTTAATATTGAGTGACATCTATCTATTCAGAAAAGGATAAGGTGAGAGTAAGATAGACCCGAAATAGACTCTGTTGTGGTATTATCATGTCCTATCTGCAGTATGTACAGTACAGCAGTTCATTTTTGAGAGACAACCTTCATTCATATACTTGTTGCTTCGGAAATGAATTCAATTTGGAAGTTAGGTCGATTGTTGATTGATTCACAGCACAGAGCAAGAACAGGAACGAAAATAATGTGTCAAGAAGAAATCTGGCCTCCGGTTCAGACAAATAGTCAGAACTAAGATAGGTTAAATGTCATAAAAACGAGGTATGGCACGGATAGCTGAACTGACTGTCAGGTAAGGTCAGTCAGAGGCCTGGCCCAAACAAGTCCGACAAGAGTAGTAAGGATAACGTGATGGGAACGATTGATTGCATCTGAGAGAACCCTCGACAACAGCAAACTACAAAGCAAGAAGGCACCACAGAAGAATCATTAAGAAGAGACAGGAGTTAATTCAATTATTATTTGCTCGGCAAGACAGTAAATCAAAACGCCGGAAATGCATTTATCTACAGCGTTGTTTCCCCCATATTCCTGTACGAAAAGTAACACCGTACGCAACGAGATCTTTCCAGCTCCTGCCAGATGCACCCCAACGCAGCAGAATGTGGGTAGGTAAGGTAAGGTAGGTAAGTCCACAAAAAGGGAATCGACATCGCTTCGAAAAAAGTGGTCTCGCACACGCACACATTCAACCCAGATGAATAAAAAAAATAAAGTTCTGTACAAACGAAACCCAAACAGGATAGATAGGATAGATAGATAGATGGCAGCCACAAAAAGAGGACGGAAACAAACACATCCAGACGGGGTCATGCAGACAAAGTAGAAAGCCACCTTTTCGTAATCCTATCATGGAGCCTCTTCCCCATCAGCCAAACCTCATCATGACTGGTGGAGACACATCAGATTCATTAATAAATAATAGGGTCTGGACGCGTTGTTCCTCGACAAGCTCCAGGTCGGCAATTTCCAGTACTATCAATTAAAACCCCCAAGCAAAAATCCCGGTCTGAACCTGGACAACATAGGTCGTCGTATTTGACGTCAAAAATCCAACAATCCGCGAATAGAGCTCCTGTTCAATAACCTCAGGAAGCAAGAAAAAATTAAGGAAACCTCTTTGTCCCGACGGGTATCCAGAAACCAGAAAGGAAACGCGCGGGTCGCAACATTTTTTTCTTCTTTCTCCCCTCCCTGAACGAGGGACTCGCGTGAACCTCGGAGTTTTTGTGGCGGCATCCTCCTTTGGCTTCTTTCCATCAGGCGTTTATGTTGGTCCCACAGGCAAAGTCTGTCATAGGTCTGGCTTCTCAGTACACACCCTGGTCACCTCGGTGAAGGAAAGGAGGGGACCAGTTTAACGCGTTCCACGGTGAGCTTCTCCTCCCCTGGTCTGCTGTGGCCTGTTGGTTCGAGCTCTGGGGTCCTGGTAGGCGGCCTCCGGTGCGTATCTTGGGTCCATTCCTATCCGGGGATCCGGGGCTGCGGTTGCAGCAGGATAAGCCATGCTTGATGTAACAGGAGAATAATCTGGATCATTTTCATAGCCTGGCCCTGGGTACCTGGGCGCATTATTCCTTCCTTCATAGCCGTAGCCGACAGTGCCGCTCGTATACGTATACGACGACGGATGTACATCCGGAGCTGACACGGGAGGCTGGCTTGGACCGGAATAAGGGTTTTGTGGTGGTGGTGGTGGGACATAAGGGTTCTGGCCTGATCCGTAGGGAGGCTGAGAGCTGGGGAAGGACGGAGGCGGGTAAGGAGGATTCTGAGTCGCACCATAGGGGGGCTGTCCATAGGGATCCATATACGGAGCCGGTGCTGCATTATAGGTAGGGGGCGACGGGCCACCCTGTTGCCGCAGTTCATGGATGGAAGACGAAGCATAACTCGCTGGAGGCGTGTTAGGGCTGCGAGACCTGCGCGCATCTTGATCATATGTACCTCTTGAGTATCCCATGTCTGCTCTGCGGGCGACCTCTGCTTCCCATCGGGCGGAATCCGCCTTCAGATCAGCAATCATCTCCTAGATATACAACGACATAATCAGCCTTGCTCTCAGTTGACGCATCTGGACGTGCAGCGGATAGCTTACTGAAGTAAGGTTCCGATAGGCACGTATTAGATAGCCTTGTCGACCCTGCTCCTCATGTCAGCAAAATTCGAACAAACTGTGAGTAGTCTCTACACAGCGGAAAAGAGATTGGAAGGCGAACATTATGCGTTCCAGGTCTTACGAGCGCATCATTTCCTAGGTAGCGACAGATATCCGCCTGAATAACTTCACGGCTAATGCCATCTCCAGGAATAAAATACTCATTCTGGCGCTCCAATCCATGGCGTCCGGTCATGATGTCCAGAATGAAGAGGATCCACAGAGGAGCGAAGGCAAACCCAGATATCCAAGGGGGAAATATGAAAAGAAAAATCCCGGGGTGGACAGAAAGGCCGAAAAAATCCTGGGAGGATGGATGACGTCCGGTAATTATTTGGGTTTTTGGTCCCTTTGGTTTTCAGGCTGAAGATAAGAGAAACAGGAGAACAGTTCCAGAAGACAGTCCAGAGGATCCCAAGGCTGTGGAATTCAAGGCCAATCCCGGGTCGGGCACACGGATACACACACACAATATGCACACGTTGGCAAGATGATTGCAAGGTCTGGGCTATCTAAGCTTGTCCCAGAGACTATTGAACACCGGCAATGATTTATCCAGAACGAAAGGTTGGCGGGCGGCCACGAAGAGGGAATCCCAGGCCTATTCACGCGTCCGTTGCGTGCAACGAGAGAGAGAGAGAGAGGCGACACTGTCGAGACACCAGGATAGAGACGATGGATGGTAGGCGGGGGTGAATCAGAATAAAAAAAGAGAGTCAGGGGGGAGATCCGGGAGATCCTTTTGGCAGGATTGATCCTCTTTCGGGGTCCTTCTCAAATACTTCCCTCAGGGTTTTCTGCGGCCAGCAGAACAGGCCAGTGTGTCAAGAAGAAAAAAGAAAATGGCCGGGGGAGAGAGGGTGGTGATAAGGGAGTTGGGGAGGAGGGGGGCGGCGAGGGCTGTGGGCGGCTGGTGGTCTGCCGCCATCTCGTTGCGGTTGGCTCTTTGGCTCAGAGTTGGGCCGGCTTTGGGCTGCCTGTGCAGTGTTTGGTGCCACGACTCCACCTGACGAACAGGACGCATCTGGCGACGTGCACCGGGGCGAGCCTGGTCTCGATCTGCAGCCTATCTCGATGATGCGCATGGGCAAATCACGGACGACTGCTAATCGCAGAACGCGTGTGTGAGAATATTTTCGCCATGGTTACCGTTCCAGGTACTACACCGCCATGTTACCTCTCAGGAACAAGACGGTAAGCGCTGCTGATGTCCTCATCATTGGCGCAGTATTCCCCGATCATCCAGTTTCGGGAGAAAGACTTCAATGCCGGCATCTGTGGATCCATTTTCTGCGACAGGCTACAGCGTGTTCAGTTACAAGGCACACCGCATCGCGGGCTGGCCGATGCTTACATTGAATCTAGGATGTTCCAGGAGAAGGCCTGGTTGCCCTCTCCAGGGAGATGCCAGAGAAACGGATGGCAGATGCAGATATCCCGAAACGCTTGCACACTGCATCGAACGACTGACTCCTTAATTAAACTCGATGAGAGCCGAGGAACCAAACACCCGTGGGGATTCAAGGTCTCGTCTGGGGCGGGGTTCACAGACAGACTGCAGACTGCAGAAGCAAAGGGAATATCCGACATTCTGCCAATCTCCTGCTGAATCTTCAACGTGGCCAGTGTGTCAGTCCTTGCCATCGAGCCTCGAAGTTGTCGCCGCCCTCTCAACACTGCAAGCGCCCTCCACTGTGCGACAAGCAGCGACTCAGCGAGGCTTTCCCTAGTCGGATGACTCGTTGAGGAAAGCCCTGCATAGTGGCAATTCCAGTGGCCCACCAATCGTTCAAAGTGGTCAAGTGTGTGTGTGTTTAGGACACTGGGAGGAAAAGTGCAAGTGGTACCTAACTGCCTGTTGGGCCGTAATGCGTTCTTGGGCAGCGACCGTCTCAGTAAACTGATTGTGTGCGGTGAACTTGGGAAGAGACCGACAAGGCGGGGACCAACAGGAGCCTCTAGCTGACACGGTCCAGGAGCCACAGCCCACCAATCATCGAGAGCCTTTGGATGTTTGGGACACTGTCAACATCGTTAGTATTGCACCTTGCGGGTGGGCGTACCACAGTTCTCTGTATCGACCGCAGGGTCAGGTACGCAACCCGCAACAATTATTTCTCCGCCAGTCACGGGACAGGCTCGGTACGGGCCGGAACCAAATACCAATCTTGCCTCATCGGAGTCTGGTGGAACCTTCCATTCGGTACCAAAAACCCAGGCATGCCGACTCCACCAGCAGTCGGGTAGTCATACAGCACGCGGCAGTCAAAGAGCAGCTCAGCTCAGCTCAGCTCAGCCTTGTATCATGAATATTATTGATCGCCGTATGTTAGCCTGCCGGTTTAGGGCGCACATACCCTTCTTTTGCTGAAGCTGCATCATCTGTGTCCCGATCGGGTGCTCATAGAAGAATCAGCTAAGCCATTTTCAGCTCGCTTAGTGTTTAGCTTTCGTTGACATCTTGCCTGTTCTGAACCAAGTTGGGCGTTTTTCGGATAGGGTTTCTCGAAGGAGAAAAGAAAACAAAGGAATAAAAGGAAAAGGTGGAGATGGAGATAGATGATCATGCGTTGACGTAGTTCAAAGTAAAAAAAGGAAGGAGAGCTCCTGATCTAAGCTTATTTCCTCTTTGGGTCATCACGAGTGTTGACGAATGGAGTGCATATGACGTTATGCTCCTGGAAATCATACTTTCCCGCTGTGAAGGATGAAATATTGCAGACATTCGATTCTCTTGTTCACAGGTACCTCCTAGGAAGAGTTTCCCGATTAGGACGGTTATTAGTCATGCTGCCGCGAACGCGATATCCGAGCGAACGCGTCTCGACGTCACCATCGGGCGGTTCGACAGCATGGTCGAAGGACCCGATCGTGACAGCTCGCGGCGATCAAGCATACAATCCTTGAATTAGCCTGTTCGGTTGTCTCATCTATATTTCGCAATTTTTATCGCAATTTCGCCATGACGACACCGTGCCAGTCATGCCGCGATCCCCCTCCCCGCAGCCTTTCATCCCCTCCTCGCCGGGCACCTCTCTGAAGCGGTCTCGCTACACCTACCGTCATCTCCAGCTGCTCCGGCAAAATTCACCATCGAGCCCCTTACGAGTGATTGCACATCTCGATCTCGATGCGTTCTACGCGCAGTGTGAGATGGTGCGCCTGGGGACGCCGCGCGACACCCCTCTAGCCGTCCAACAATGGGACTCCCTCATTGCCATCAATTATGCTGCGCGTCCTTTCGGGATTACCCGGATGCTCTCTGCAGGCGAAGCCAAGAAACGCTGTCCCGAACTGGTTCTCCAACATGTGGCGACTTTTAGGGAAGGAGAGGGCGGGAAATGGGCCTATCGAGAGGATGCGTCTAGGAGCATCAAGACTGACAAGGTGTCGCTGGATCCATACCGGGCAGAATCTCGGAAGATCCTGAACGTGATCAAGGAGGAGCTGTCAACACGGAGAGATCGTCTAGCCATGATTGAAGACGGTGCTCTAGCTCAACTGCAACCCGCCAAGCTAGAAAAAGCTTCTATAGACGAAGTCTTTATTGACCTCTCGTCTCTGGTATATGGTGTCCTTTTTGAGCGGTATCCTGAGCTAAGGGAGTCTACTGGCGATGACAAGATGACTCTGCTGCCTTCCCCTCCAACGACAGCTTTAGACTGGTCCGCAGAAGATGGACTGGTGGACCTGGACGAGAACGAAACAGAGGAAGATGATCCAGATTGGGACGATATCGCAATGTCGATAGGCGCTGAAATAATCCGTTCCATCCGCAACGCCGTATGGGAGAAACTGAACTATACCTGTTCTGCGGGAATCGCGAGAAACAAGATGATGGCAAAGCTGGGAAGCGCTTGCAACAAGCCCAACAAGCAAACTGTAGTACGAAATCGCGCCGTCCAAAAATTCCTTGGAGGGTTCAAATTCACAAAGATCAGAATGCTAGGAGGGAAATTAGGGGACCAGATCACGGCGCTCTTCGGAACAGAGCAAGTTAGCGAGCTTTTGAAAGTGCCGCTCGAGCAGTTCAAAGCAAAACTAGACGACGATACTGCGACTTGGTTGTATGGTATTATTCGCGGAGAGGATCATAGTGAGGTCAATCCGCGAACGCAGATGAAGTCTATGCTCTCGGCCAAGTCGTTTCGGCCCAGTATTAATTCCGTTGACCAGGCAGAGAAGTGGCTCCAAATCTTTGCGGCCGATCTCTACGGTCGACTGATTGAGGATGGTCTGCTCGAGAACCGACGCCGGCCAAGGACCATTACTCTGCACCATCGACAAGGTGCACAAGTGCGATCACGGCAGATTCCGATTCCCGGCGGGAAGACCATCGACGAGGCTATGCTCTTCGAGCTGGGAAAACTTCTCCTGGGCCAAGTCGTTGCAGAAGGACAGGTTTGGCCATGTGCGAATCTGTCGCTCAGTGTAGGCAGTTTCGAGGACGGTGTCGTCGGCAATCGAGCCATTGATGGATTTCTTGTCCGGGGTCAAGAAGCCATCTCTATGGGGCGCGATACTACAGATACGGCTGACGAACAAGGAAGGGCAACGAAGAGGAGAAAAGTAGAAGATACCGGCATCCAGCGCTTCTTCAAGAAAGATCGCAAAGTCGATAATGATTCGGGTGTGAAGAAGCTCGAAGAGCACCAACCAAGTTTCAAAGACTCGGGTCCTGTGCATGCTCAAGAGCTTCCAAATCAAGACCCGGACACAGAAGGCCATGATGACAGTGAGCGCATGGAAAGTTCGCTTCCCGAAGACTTAGTATCTTCTTACATCTGTCCCCGGTGCAACAAGTCTCTTCCTGAATTCGAAAGAAGTGAACACGACGACTGGCATTTCGCCAAAGACCTAGAGAGGGAAGAGATGCAAGCAGCAGCAGCAGCAGCAGCCAGGACTCCTCAAGACACGAGACAAGGAGGAACGCTGCATATCTCTAAAGACTCCAGGAAACCAAAGACGAAACCAGGAACAACAGGCCGACGTGGCACTGGAAAACCCGAGAAGGGGCAAACACGACTTCCTTTTGGATAGCAGGCCGTTTATGATGGAATAACAAGGGGGGAAGGCGTTTAGTCGATCTATCTGTGTCTTTATTTTTGCTTTTGGAAAGTTGAATGATACCCGGTATATAGAAGGCGGCGCTAGAAGAGGATGATCATTGGGAGTACAGTATCTGGTAGGAAATAAATTACAGGCATGAAGCTCACGGTGAATTGGGAGACGGTCGTTGTAACCATCGAAGTACATTCCTCAAAAGGGGGGCAACGCTCTGATTATTGTAAAGCGATCACTGCCACACAGTCCATGCATGTTGAGCCTGGTGACTCCACTCACACATCGTTATTAGAGGAGAAGTCCCAGGCGCTGTTGGCGTGCGCCTCCTTGAATGTTAAGTGTGGGCAAGCGGGGGAGGTGGATCATTGTGAGACTGAGACTAAGAGATGGCAGATGCAGTAGCAACTTCCTGTTTGCCTCTCGGCCTGATCATTCCAAGATCTGTAAGCTCTCTATTTTGTCATTGTTGATCATTACTCCTCTTCCATTGCTCAGTAGTCAACTTTCACTTCTGTCTTTCATTTTGCTGCGTTCAAGTCAGTTTGCAGCGTGATGTTTATTCTTTCCCCCTTAGCGCCTGCAGTAGTACGTCATTGGCGTTCTACGTGTTCCCTGCATTGGCCGGGGTTGTGATGAGCTCTAGCAACGACCTTGAATTCTTTATTCTTTGTTTCAACCCAACTGGGATTTGTACTCTCCCCGTTCGTTTAAGATAGTGCCATGTCTCGTCGAGGCCGTCATAGCGATTACTATGAGGATATCTACGAACGTGATCGCTATTCCAATTGCAGCAGACGCGAGCGGGACTTTGAAGACGACGTAGACTATCGACGTCGCCCTCGCGCGGGCCTTGTTCGGGAAATCGACGAACGTATCCATGTGCGAGATCGTTCATCTCCAGATTTCTGCTGGGGGCCAACCAAAGATGAAGGCGTCATGGTAGAGAGGCCACGTGAGCCGGAGGACGTTGAGTTTCGGTCATGGGAGAGACCCAGAAGAGTTGAAAGGGAGAGCGAGGAGGTTTTCATCCGCCGTGGCTCGCTACCTCTGGAGGAACGTCCCCGAAGAAAAGTCAATAGGGAAGAAATTCTCATCCGAGACGAGAACCGAGGCAGACGGCCTAGTGAGTGGGATGAGATTGAGTTCAAGAAACGAGAGCAATCCTTGCCTCCTCGGGAGAAGGTCTTCTGGGAAGAAGAAGAAAGGACTGGAAAGAGACTGAGTGATCGCGATATGGAGCGGGATGAAGTGGTTGTGCGCCGACGAGACCGATCCAGGCCTGCTCGAGAGGTCTATGAGCGGGATGAAGTTGTGCGCAAAGGCAGAAGAGGCAGCAGCTCTCCCGACTCAGATGATAAACGAGATGAGGTGGTCTTTCGCCGTTCTCGTCGAGACAGTTCCCGAGAGCGTGAATGGGAAAGAGACAAATTTCACCGCTATTCAAGCCCTCGCGCCCGTTCACAATCCCGATACCGGCCTGATGAGAGAGAGGAGATCATTGTCAGAAGAGATGAGCGTGACAGGCGACGCAGTCGAGGCGATATCGAACGGGAGGAGATCATCTTCCGAAAGCGAGAAGAGATATCATCACCCGAGTCAGCCTCGTCTGAGTCGTCACCAGATCCTCCGCCACCGATTCACCAGGTAGGATACAAAGTGATCCGACCTCGCTCGCGGAGGAATACCTTCGATGAGGTTGAGATACGCCCGCGGTAAGTCCGGAAGATCTTTAACTTTCCCTTCACTCTGAAAGCTTATAATCGTTGTTTGTAGCGGGGAACGAAAAGGCCAGTTTTACGAAAATGATCTCATTGACCGTCGAGAGAAAGACATAGAGGAGTCTCCGTCACCTCCACGTCGACGGTACTCTCCTCAGTCTGAGAGAGAGGACGAAGCGATCTCACACACGACATCCCGTCCCCAAGAGCGGAAGAGAGAGCGAGAGCTCGTCATCAGAGAGCGGGAGCGCGGCCGCCGCAGTACGTTGGATGAACGTGATGCTCGGGACATCCAAGATTACTATGCTCGGCGAGATGCAGAGCGTGAGGAGTTCCTTCCTGACCAGGACGGTCGCATCGGACGGCGATATACCGGAACCAAGGGCAAGCGCGACCGGCCCTGGACAGAGATCACAAAAGATCTCGTGGTGAGAGAGGCCATTGAGCGGGCGGGCTATGAATACGAAGAAACTGACGATTTCTACTATATCTTTGACTACCTCAGATATGTAAGTGTCGTCGTGTCTGTCGTCCTCGGAGCTCATCATCTAATTCTCATCTTCTACAGGACGACGTTGCCATGCTCGTCGATCTCACTGAAAGGATCCGCCGTGCGCGTCACGAACGCATTCACGAAATTAATCGAGAGCGTGCCACTATGCCCCCGCTCCATACGATCCCGCCGCCTCCTCTACCACCTGCTCCCCGGCCGCCTGTGCGGATACTGGAGAAGCCACCGCTACCGGATCCGTACTCGTGGGAGGAGGAGCGGATACGAGAGCGTCCTGTGATGATTGAGGAGAGACGGCCGCCTCAGTGGTAGAGGACTGCTTGATGTCTGACCAGTTAGACTTGCTGACTGCATGGATCCTTGCTTTCATTAATTTGATTCTCGCGCGTTGATTTTCACAAAGAATTTTCTTCATATCCTGTGTCCTCATCTCTGCATCATGCGGCAATTTCGACCTTTTGTTTTTTTCTCTCTTTCGTCTTTTTTTTGTCTTTACCGGTTTTCGATGGCTTTTGCTTTTGCTTCTGCAAACGAGTGACGAGTGACGATCCTGACGGGTTACGATGCGATAGACATGATGAATCAGCTTGATGCCTTTTTTTAGAGCCAGTTATTCTTTTCATCTCCTTTCTTCTCCATCTGTGCTTATTTTTATTTTTTTTCCCTTTCTAGTTCTGTTTCGGGGGAAAAAAAGGATTAAATCTCGATGCATCGCCACATCCAAAGCCAGACCTAGACCTAGACCTAACCCTGGTGGACCAGCTCTTTACCCATCTAGGAAGAATCCTTACGATGATAGATAGATTATTATTCAGATTCTTCTATTTACAGTAGACAGATCCAGCCAGTTAAGATGAAAATGGCAACATCAGTTACAACGGCCAATAATAATGCATCCCTACCCGTGCTTACTGTACTTAATATATTATTAATCAAGGGGGTGGGAATTGTTTGCGATCCATTGGATTGGATTGGATTGGATTGGAAATGGAACCAGACACTGTGTCCACTGTCCACTGTCCACTGTCCATCCATGGATGAGTGCGGGTCTGAAAACTTTATCGTTTCATAGTTCATCCATACTGAGGAAGTAGGGGTTAGGAACAAGGGATCTTTTTTTTATCTTTGGATTAGAATACTCTGGAAGGTACTAATTACGGCATGGAGGACAGCATATCATGATTAGAATAAAGGCAAAGAAAGAAAGAAGCAACTTAGCAATAGGGTAGGTCCTAAGCACGGGCTTGTCTTCGGGCTTTGATTTAATTCCGCTCTTTCTTTATTTAGTCTTTACTTACGGAGTAATGTCCTCCTGAGGCTGTGTGTAATGTAATATGAAGATGTGACTGGGGTGATTTTTCCAGTCATGGTTGTCTTTGTGGCGGTGCAGGCAGGCTTGTCTTGGGCTCTTGGCACGGTATCCCATTCGCTATTGCGCTCCACAGTCTACCCCCAGCCACCTGATGGCCCATGAGAGTCATGACGATCGGCATTGGAAGTCCTGGATCTGACTGATCCTGGTTCCTGCAGTTTCATCTTAAATTAATTAATTTCGCCAAATTAACTACTCCGTACAGTTTTGATGGAATTAATATCCACAGCGAACGGAATGAGATGAAATAAAAAATAAACAAGAATAGTTAGTTGGTCAGGACGGAACAAAGAGAATTTAACAAGTCAGGGAAGGACGGGATGGATGGACAGACAGACTGGCTGACTGACTGACTCGATCAAGGTTCTAAAGGTACATATCATATGGAGTTAAGACTAACTGATTAATCAGGCACAGTCCCGTTGCATGATCGCCTGGATTTAATTCGAGAAATTTTGATTTTGCCAAAAAAGCCCGATTCGATTCGATTCATCGCATTGCAGTTTCAAGTCAGATGAGATGACAACACAACACAACCGATTAACTAATAATAACTACAGATACTACTGCCGCAAGAAACATGGCAGGCGGTTCCAGACGGGTACCTAATCAATCGATCTTAGGCGAGGTTACCTACGCTACGACAGACACGTACCGAGTCTAGAGTGGTTGACTAGGTGCTATATTTACTCCGTACAGCAGGTAGGTTTTAGGTAGCTAACCAGTGTGCACCTACCACTGTTGAATAATGTCCGATCCAGACATCTGAATCTCGATTGATCGAATCGAATCGACTGCGCCACAAGATTGTCAGGTACCTCCGCCGGTGGAGTGGTGGACTGTGGAGGGAACTTGGATCCAGTAAACCAGCAAACCAGCAGACCTCCAGGTATTATTATTGTTTACAGTATTGTCGTGGCGCAATTCTCGCTAAATTGTTTTCTGTGGCTGGCTGGTTCGAAATAACGATCATCAGGAGTCGAAGCATCTCTCTTTGTAAAGGCTTGATGACATCAGGTCATGAACGGTCGACCAGGATTTTTTTTTCATTTCCACCTTTTGTAGACGGTATTGTAAGACGGAGATTAAATCTTATTTTTCTTATTATTATGGAGTCCCTAAACGACTGGAGACTTGATCTGGGAATCTCCCTGTCAGCACTAGGGCGGTTGCTTATCATTATTAGTTGCTTCATTGCTAAATTGAACATTAGTATCAAATATTATACGTCCTGCGAAAGCTGGTTGTGCCGTGGTTGGAGAGTACAGTAAATCGACGCGATTAGTAATGCTCATTTGAATTCAGATTCGAACTGCATACTTGAAACAACCGCACCGATGCTATTTTTGTACCCCACGATCCCTCTTACTCCCCATCAACAATGGAACTCAACGATGGAACCCAATGCTGGCTCATAGCAGTCCGATAAATCCAAAAAAAAAATAACTTTCCAAATCCGTCCTATATATATAGGTTGGGCATATTCTATATCATGCGACTATGGAGGTGCACAGTGCGGGGTTGATACTAAAACAAGGCGACTCAAAGGGCAAGGCTAAGAATGCAACGGAGCGAAGCTATGGTAACCACTGACGAGGGAACCAATGACACCCGCAGGCCTCCAGAGTCAATTATGCAAGCTGTCTCCCGGCACGGCACAAGTGAATGCGTCCAACTTGCTCCCCTGTCAAAGAAGTTAGACATGGCTTGGGAGGTGGTGACATCTGCCGTTGTCTGGTTTGTGAGGTTTCTTTCCTCCCAACGTCGCCTACCGAGGGCCATGGTCACGATGGAAAATAAAACAATTTGATCTAGCTGACTTAGGCACTCCGCACTCCTCAAAGAATTCCCACTAATGACATTTGCAGCCTGCAGAGATGGCCATGCGATCATTCCGATGGCTGGAATGAAGGAATTAGCTGCCTTGCCTTCCTAAGGTAGGTTGTGGGACTTCAGATCGGCCAGTTGGAATGTTCACCGGGTAGAATCCTCATAATCGCCATGAGAGATCTTGTCCTCTAGTCTGTACAGTGGTATGCACAGCATAATGTTGTACAGAGAGGCATTACGGGAGGCGTTGTTTTTGCTCTTTGGTGGCACTGGTGCAATGTTTATCAGTTGCACTTCGGAAGACCGGGTGCCCGATCCTGGCCCCAAGCACTATCCTATCTTCAGTCAGACGCTAAAAGCCCGGCGAGTTCTGGACCCTATCCCAAGTCATGATCCCAGGACGTCAGTTTGCGGCCTGCCTAACCATGCCTGAGGTGGCATTGACCGCGAGGCCCGAGTGCCGAACTTGCGGGAAAATGGTAAGACCGTCAGCCCTCTGATCGCTCGCGTCTTGACGCCACACAAACCGTATCGGTCGAAATCTTGACTTTGGGCAGAGTCAGACCCTGCAGCGTGAGGATCGGCGTTTTTTGGCGTTTTTGAATTACTGATAGCACTAGAAAAGCCCGCTTAGCAAGCCGGTTGGCATTGACGGGTCATCGACTCATCATGGGCAGGTTTTGCTTCCGGTCACTCCGCAAGTCGATGGGCTAAATTGCTTAGGTATGTGAGTCGTGACTAGTCATAGTCACCTGGGAGATAGGTTGTTGATGTCATGAGATAAGTATCTGGTATGGACGATCAAGTACTCCGTAGATGGAAGGAAAATGACAGCTTACTACGGAATACTCCGTACTTAGTACGTCTACGGAGGGCTTAATAATAATGATAGTGATAATGATAATGACTGGGATTCAACCATGATACGGAGCACCTCCGCTGCTGACAGGACGGAGTACTGCCGCTGATCGACACTGCCTGCGAAGATACGACTGGTCGAACAGCTGAACAGGTTAACTGTGTCAGCTGTCCTCGTACAGGTGTAACCGGCAGTTCACCGTCTTTCCATCCACGATCAGACATGATACGTACAGAGTACGGAGTAGTATTTCCGAGGGACGTCGGGCTTTTAGGACAGGGTACGCTGCAAAGGATGGATCACGTTTCAGCCACAGAAGCTTGTGACTGTCTAACCGATCTTGTTAGTCGGTCGCTGTACTGGCCATTTCGAATTTGATACCTAACCACGCGAACAGACCTGACAAGACCCTTTTCAAGCCTTTTGAAGCTGACGATAAGACAGAAAGAGTGCTCCTACTCCTACGCCAGTCGGGTTGACTGGAAGAATTAGCAGCTGCTTAGGGATTTGCCTTGGTCCTGCCTGCCAGCACGGCGGCGTCTGATTGGGCGGTTCCTTGGCCGGCGCCAGGTTTCCCGCGAGCCCACACCGGACCCAAGGTTGGCCTTGAATAAAGAGGCAATCCTCTAATAAATAGCCCTGTTGGACTACTAAGAATACCTCCTGCAAAAAAAGCTGCACCTGGAACATTCTTCTTCAAGCTAACAAAACACGCACACGCAATTCTCCCGTCCAATCCGTCTGACACAAACCCCCGCCCCAAGCTCAGCCCCCAACGGAAGGAGCCAGTGGCTGTCTTCTTCCCGCTGAGGCTTGTGCCTTCTCTTTTCTCTTTTCCTCCTCTACTCTAGCTCTTCTAGCTTCTCTCTCTTTCTGCCGATTCCCACTCTTCCCTCTCTCTCCTCTCCGCCACCTGCTGCCTGCTCAGTTCTCTTGCTGTGTCGTCGTCTGGGGTCCAGGTCTGGCTCTGCTCAGTCAGGACAATGCTGCTGTTGATCTTTTGACCCTGCTCTGTTGGCCGTCAAGGAGATTGTCTTGTCTTTGCATCCCGAGCAGAGGCCACCTCTGGTAGTACGTATGTGTTTCCACCCAGCGTGTGTTCTCGACTGTCTGATATGTCGACACTAATCCTTACCCAGAACAGGCCAGGTCAAGCAGCCATCTCTGGATCTCGACGGTGTCGGTGAATTCTTTCCCTTTTACAGCAGTTACACACGGTCTCGTCTCGTACCCTCGCCTGGTCGATGACCCTGTCACTTCAGTCTCAATCATTACGCCTGTCGACTTGATTCCAACAGGCAGCATTGGGCATCGTGTTCCGAGTCGTAGGGCATTGAAGAATTGAAACGCCTGATCGAGTCTTCGCCATGGCTATTACGTCGGTCCTCGTTCCGCTCTGGGCGCTCTTTGCTGTCATCTATGGTCCAGCTCCTACGGCCGCGGTGACCATTTCTTACTGTTCTTCCGAGAACACCGGATTTTCGTTTAGTCCTCGTACGTCGCGTCCGGCCTCCGGGGTGTGGTTGATGCTGACGGAGTTGGAACAGAGTCGAGCATCTTTCAGTCCAATGGACTATGCCAGCAAACCTGCAGTGCAGACTATGTATTCGCAATCATTTTAGGAGAGCAATGCTGGTGCTCGAATTACGTCCCCGCAGAGACCACCAGTGTGTCGGACTGTGACAGTCCTTGTCCTGGGTATCCGAGTGACACTTGTGGAAACACAGACAAGAATCTGTTTGGCTATATCCACCTCAGTAGTCGCGTGCCCTCGGGAACCACGTCGGCGCCAGGAGTACAATCGACCCAATCAAGCGCCCCCACAACGACCAGCGCTTCATCTGACTCGGTTAGTATATCCCCAATCCTTCCTGGATCCAATCGATCCAATTCTTTTACCTCTTTCAGTCATGCCTCCGTCATGTCCCATTCTGTCTAGTTGGATTTCGTCATGTGTACTCTTCTGTCTTGTGTTCTTTTTTCCCCTTTCTGTGTCGGTGGTTATCAGCTACTTAACTCTCAAGTGGTGTCTGGTTTAACAGCCCGCACAGGAGAGTACCACCAGTAATGAGCCTCAAACTGTGACTGTAACTGCTTCGGCTGCAACTTCCAAGTCGAGCCCAAACACTTTCCTTACTTCAGTATGAATGCCCTTTCGGTTCTGTTCCCGCCTTTGAAGAAGAGGAAGAAGAAACCGTGATTGTGTCGGCGGTTTTCAATTTGACATGGCTAACTGATTTCAACAGACGACTGCGCCTACCACTACTGCTCCCCCAACCACGACACCCATCGTGTCTGTGCAGACGGTCGCAGGCCAACCGGTTACTATTACCGTCCTGGATCCGGGGTCGACATCGACTCCTACGGCTGCCAGTCACAGTGACTCATCGTTGAGTGGAGGAGCTATTGCTGGTATCGTCATTGGCTCACTCTTCGGGGTGGGTGCTCTGGTGGCGTTAGGAATCTGGCTCTGGTTCTTTACCCGTCGCCGGGACCCCAGGACTGCGGCCTCTCCCGACCTCCAAAATACCCTGCTTGACAACCGTCGACAGAGCAAAGCCTCCCAAATGAGTCTGATGCGGAACTTTTTCTCGCCGAGCGATCAGGAAAAGTCGTCTGGGTCTCCAGATTATGTGAGCCCCGCCCCCGCTGCTACCTTTACCGACAGCCGCATGAAGAAGGATGCCGTGCTCTACCCGCATGGGAGTCGGCATAGCACCATTTCGCTTCGGGACGACCAGGATTACTCTCGGCCGGTTTTACGGGTGAGTGCTGCAGCTTCGATGACTCAATAGTGAGGTGACAATGGTGTACTGATTGGATGTAGCTCACGAATCCCGACTGAGGGGGAACCGAATTCCGACTTTATTGATCGTGTTTTCTGCATAAATTTGTTTCTCTCTCTCGTTTTCCTTTTCCTTGCACAGCACGGCGAACAGTGTCTTCTTCATAAATGATACCCATCCTTCCATTCTCGTTCAACCGGCTTTGTCCTTTATTTTCTTTTTTTTTCTTTCTTTTTTGGGGAGACCTATTCTGCCAGCCTTCTCACATCTCGATCGTCCATACAGACCATTGAGAAGAAGAAGAAGGGTCGTGTGGTGGAGTGGTCTTGCATACTGCATCAGGCTCGCCGAGTCATCTTTCGCACACGACGTCACGATCTCATCCGACCCATCCAGTCTAGATGAGCAGTCTAGAGACGGGTCGGCTAATATCTGTTGCTATTGCCGTTACTTTCCATGTAAAATCTGAGCATCCTTCTTATCAGACAGTAAGAAATACGCGTCTGGTATTGACACAGAATGTTTTGGGCGGATACTTTGCGATGTTACCTTTCAAAATTCGTTTTTCATTCGGTCATCTTTTCTTTCGAGCACATACATTTAAGCAAGACAAAGGGTTCGCGAGTTGCAAGCTGACAGCACACCACGGTTTTCTTTTCTATCGATTACATGGGTGAATCATCAGGCGTTTTGAGACATAGATATATGAATGAGATGAAGTAACCTATTCTAATACCACTATATACGTAGTTGTCAGTATATTGTGGTTAACCACTTTTCAACTAATCTGCTCCCGTCTCGAACACATTTGCATGTCATAAACTCCCATGCAGAATCTGCGCATTCCCCGCATACCAGATGGCTTCAGCCCGCAGATGCGTGATTCTCCAGGGATTCTTATTCTCGGACGTGATTTTGTCTGCGGGCAGACGGGTCAATTCGATATATTGGCGGCCCTGCATTAAATTACATATCAGTCAGTCTGCTGTCTGCCACCAAAACATAGAGAGAGAGAGAGAGAGAGAGAGAGAGAGAGAGAGAGAGAGAGAGAGAGAGAGCTCTTCCTACTGGACTTAGACTTACCCCATTCTGCGTCCTCGGATCACCAAATCCCTCCCGTTTTGTCAGCGTTGCCATCGCGCTCGTAATAACGGTCGCTTTGTCCGGGATGGGCGTCGCAGGGCCTGGTGGGGGGAGGTTAATGAGGAGGGACCTGACGGCAGTCAATGTTCAACCGGATCTCTCAAGAGAAAGTCTTATGATTTGTGTTGGTTACGTACGTAGAGATGTGCTGCGTCGCATCCATCGACTCGAGCAACGGCTCCCACAACGCAATCAGCTCCGTCGGCGTGACGGTCTTGGACGCCCCGCCGAACATGCTCGTGTAGTCGAGGATGAGCTGGTCGGCGAGGACGTCCGTGGCGAGTTTGGTCCAGTCGTGGAGGTCGATGGAGAGGGCCTGTACAGATAAATTGATCAGAGGAGGAAATTCCTTGATTGAGGCTTAGGTCAACGACTTGATAATATCCATGACTTACCAACCTGGTGACTGTATCGTGGATGTTGGCTCGGTCGAGGAAGTAGTCGGTTACTTGGTAGGATGCCATGTTGATTGATTGATCGATCGATTGATTATTATCGACAGTAGGAGTGTTGTGTATCGTGTCTGAGCTTGTGATTATAATTGTAGAGGCGTATAGACAAGGTTATAGGTAGGTAGGTAGGTAGATGGATATATAGATATATATTCCAGGTAAATTGATATGTCAATGTCAGAGTCAATTAATTTTAATTGGAATTGGATTAGATTAGATTAGATTCGATTGTACTGTATGGTGTCCTATTGAATTGAATTGGATTGATTTGATTTGACTTGATCAGAGAGAGGAAGAACGTTCAAGAAGATGCCAGACGTAAAAAAAGAATGCTTTCTCTCTCTCTCTCTTTTTTTTCTCGTCATCATTAATTGATAATTTAATTAATAATATAAACTTCCTCCACCAGCGCTGTAGCTTGTAGGGTTGGTTGGTGTTGTCGTTGTTGTCGTTCATGTTGGTTGTTGGATGTAACCCTGCATACAGAGTACATACAGCAGTGCATATAATAGATGACATCATTGTATTCCCTGCTCCTTAAGTCCGGAAACCGGTCCTTAAGTCCATCCATTAGACGGAGAACTTAACCATTGGTATTAACTAGGTACAGTACATACATGTAGTATCCATGGATATGTTGGTTTTCCAGTTGAGATTGATTAGCAATTGGTGAAATTGTATGAGAGAATATTAATTCTGTTTTTTTTTCTTTTTTCTTTTTTTTTCTTTTTTTTCCCGTTGTTTCGCTGGGTTTTCCATTATTCTCTGATTCTCTCATCCTCCTAGGTATTTCGTCAAGTATTTCTGAATTACTAAAAATGGCACTCTGGATTGTCGAATTTATATTCTAATAAGCCTATTGTAGACTTCTTTTTTTTTAAAAAAAAATATTGATTATAGTATCTAATTCTCTTCTCTTCTTATAAATATATATACTATACTAAAAATATACAGAAACTAATAAATATTATATATTACTCTATTAGATATATGTAGTCTTTACTACCTAAATAATATACTTTACTTACTAAATAAAGTATTTATAGCATAGAATTAAACACTATTAAATAGAATAGAGAAGTAAAAAGAAAGAGGAAAAAACATTAGGTTTAATATCTATTATTTATAGCTGTTAACTGGCAAGTATTTCTACTATTTTATAGATTAACTTAGTAATCTTCTTCTTCTCTATATAGCCTTGAGGAAAGTCACAGTCATGTTGATAAAAAAAAACTCCGTGTCGGTTCTTTACCACTGGCTTCAGACGGAATTTCAATCTAAGTGCCTTATAAAAAGCCTGCCATCGACCTCTTGCTGGTCTGCAGCTGCAGAACTGACTCTGCAGAATCGTATGCAGTGTCTTCGTCTGTCCCTTGCCGGAATAAATTTCATGAAAATTAAGGCTCATGCCAGACAAAGAACTCGACCGAAAACTCCGCCTGAGTAACCTCGTTTTTATTTTCTGTCCTACGTGATACAACGATCGAGGAATAACATGTGCCCATCTTGTCCCTAATCACCTGCCTTATGCACCTAATGCTAACGCGTTCATGGTGGCACCACTGGTTCATCTACCTTAGATTGGGCAACAGCGGTACCACCAACCCGTTTCAAAGTCTTCTGTCAGATTTGAAAACAACCACAAGAACGGTCGAAAGGAAGGCAAGGCGAAGTTTATTATCAGCCAGAGGACGCGGAAATGCTCTCGTCAGTCAGCCGTACCAAACTTCTCGTTCCATTAGCTTCCGTCCCGGACATGTTCGACTTCAGCCACCGCGTGACTTACATCTTTATGGGCACTTCAGGATCGATTCTGCATCCAATATAGTCAATTGAACGACGTAATTGATAAATGCCTTCTGCAAAAGGCTCCGAGTCGAGCCCTACCGATGGAAATGAGCTCTCATTCTTGTCGCATGCAGAGAAGGCGTTGACGGACCCAGGCAAGCAGGCAAATGAGACGTCTGGCAGAGACTCACAGAACGAGGCGGCGGAGGCAGGGGAGGCAGCAGAAGCAGCAGAGGACGAAGATCATCACTACAATGCCAGCAACCTTCAGCTGGCGATGCTCACACTCGGACTGTGCTTGTGTACCCTGATCGTCTCATTAGATGTCATCATCCTAGGTTAGTTGTCGCCGCCAACCCTCTCTTCTCCTGCTCACCGCAGCAAGCTACCGCCATCCCAAAGATCACGGCCACCTTCCACTCTCTCGACGATGTGGGCTGGTACGGATCGTCGTATTTATTGACGCAGACTGCTCTGCAGCCCAGTTTTGGAATGATCTACAACTATTTCGACACCAAATGGACGTTTCTCTGCGGGATTCTCGTCTTCGAAGTTGGTTCGGTGCTCTGCGCCGCGGCAAATTCGTCCAACATGCTGATCGTTGGACGAGCCGTGGCGGGAGTCGGGGCTGCGGCGCTGTTCTCGGGTGGCATGAATATCATCGCCATGTCGGTCGCATTGAAGAGACGCGCGCCTTATATCGCTTTGTTGTCCAGCATGCTTGGTATCTCGAACGTTGCGGGGCCTCCCCTGGGTGGCGTGCTCACAGATCGCCTTGGCTGGCGGTGGTGGTAATACATAACAGCCCTGAACACTACATGACGATGATGCTGATTTCTCTGTCTAGTTTCTGGATCAACCTGCCATGCGGAGGGGTCGCTTTCGGAATTGTCCTGCTGTTCCTCAAGAGAAGAACAGGGAATGCTACCCCCCAGATGGGTCTGAAAGAGCGCCTTGCTGCCTTGGATCCGCTGGGCGGGATTCTCCTTCTCGCCGGCATCACCACTTTTCTGCTGGGAATCGCATGGGGCGGGACGATGTACGCCTGGTCTGACGCCAAAGTATGGGGTTGTATCCTGGCATCGGGACTGATCATGACCATGTTCTGCGTCACTCAGTGGAAACGTGGTGATCGGGCAACGATCCCGTCTAGATTACTATTGAAGCAGAGGACCATGCTCGGCTCATCCCTCTTCTCCTGCTTCCTGTCGATGGGGTTTTATGTGTGAGTTGAGCCCACCCCGGACGGAACCTTTCAAGGCAGATCTGACGACTGATACTCCTGCAGCCACGTCTACTACCTGCCGATCTACTTTCAAGCCGTTAAAGGATCCACTCCCGGACAATCAGGTCTGGACTTGATCCCCTACCAGATCAGCAACACGGCCGCTTCACTGGGAGTGAGTATCTTAGTCGGCATTCTCGGGTGGTACGTCCCATTCGTCTGGCTCGGAGCAATCGCCTTCATCGTCGGTTCCGGGCTGCTGTATACGCTGAAAGTGAACTCCAGCGCTGCCACCTTGATTGGGTACCAGATTGTCGCTGGAGCAGGGCTAGGAGGGTCCGTGCAAATCCCATATATCGCTGCTCAAGTGGTCTCGAGCAAGAGAGACATGTCATCCGCTAGTAAGCTTTTGAGCTCGAAGCTTTTGTTTTTGCATTGTTGCTTATTTTTGCTGCTGCAGACGCAATCATGATCTTCTTCCACTCCATCGGCGGCACGATCGGCCTCGCAATCGGGCAGAACATCTTCCTGAGCACCCTGAAGCGCGTCCTCCCTCTGGACGCGCCACTCGTCAACGCAACCGCCCTCATCGCGGCCGGGCCAACGAATCTGCGCAGCTTCACGCCACCGGAGCAGCTGGCAGGGGTGCTGGAAGCGTACAACACGTCTATTGTCAAGGCGTTCATCTCATCCATTGCGACAGGTTTGGTGGCGTTTCTGTTTTCCCTTCTGATGGAGTGGAAGAGTGTGAAGGGGATTGATATGCTGACGGGGGAGCGGCGTGAGTAGGCAGTCTTCTAGTATTGGCGTTAGATTAGGGGATTTGGAAAAGGTAGTTGATTGTTATACTAGTAATCAGAAATTACGTGTACTAGATTTTTTTTAACTCTTACTATTTAATCTAAATGAGAATATACCATTGTTTGTTTGTGGTATGTCACAGCATCATGCAAGTAATAGAGACTAATTATAGTAATAAGTAGAGTACCTAAAGTATAGCCATGCTTTTTAGTGGTAGTAGAATAAGACAACGTTCCGTAGCTATTAGATTGGCTAATAACTTTAGTAGAAAGAACTACTAGAGGGGGCAAAGGAAACCATCTAAAGTAATAGACTAAAGCAGAATTATGGCTCTAATTCACAGTAATAGCCCACCTCAGTGTGCTTCTCATAGGCCAAAGTTCCCTTATTGACGATATATTTGTGACGACGGCGGCAATTCCTACATCTTTTTTTTTTTGATTATTATGGATACTAATTGTATAGCGGAGAGAGGGTGATCTAGTTTTGAGTCTGACGGCTCTTATTGATGGTGTGGGGATCGATTCTATCTCATTTGACAGGTCGGTCTCTGTCAGTTGGACGATCCTCAAGCACTGGCAGTAAACGATAGATGTTAGTCAGAGTACTGTAAGTGGCGAATTGATTGTGCTCAGTGCTATATTAGGCAAACGAGAATTTGGCAGAGAGATGTACATATCTAGTATATACATTGAAGTACATTGTAATAAGTTATCGAACATCGTTCCTGCTTCTTCACCATTGCCAACCCGTCTACTTACTGGAACGCAGTTGCCAACGCGGGTAGGTAAACCTGACTCAATAATCCTTCTTACCATCTTCAACACTCTCAGCATACAACAGCAGCAACAGGCGACGAAGTCATTTTTCATCGTTATGGAGATCGTCCCAGGGTTTAGAAGAAGAGCAAGCCCCCTTTTCTCTCTCTCTTTTGACTTAGAGAATTTGACTCTTTTCTCACCCTCGTCGTTGTCCCTCGCCCCCTCCCCCTATACATCAGGATGCCGTCCGTGTCCAAGCCAGAGATCCCTCCCCGCAGTTCAAGCAAGCGGCCCTTAGAGGAATCCCAGTCGCTGGAAAAAGAAGAAAGGAGCCTGAACGACTTGCTCCGATTCGCGAAGAAGAGGCTGAAGCCTCAGGGATCATTCAATGCGCAGTGCTGGACACAAGCGGCCAAGGTACAGAACCTCATGCTTAAAAGAACTGAGGTAGAACGAAAAATCCCACTGAGACTTCGACAGGCCTGAAGCCACGTGGCAGGCAACAGAAGAAGCCAAAGCGATATTCGAACAGATCAGGACCATAGGGTACAGCACAGGATATATACAGCCGGCGCTCAAAACAATTCACCGAGAAGGGGGAGCGCTGTTTGAGAGCAAGCTTCATGAAAATATTACAACAAGATGGGCCTAGGCATTAAGGATACCAGAGCAGGGAAAAGAGATGGGAAGATCCAGACCGACTTCCGGAGGGACATGATCAAAGTCTATGGGAGGCAACACGAGGATGATTTGCTTTGGTGCCCAATCGTGGGCAGTGGACCCTTCCAAAGGACATGAAAGCTGCCCATTTATTTGCATATGTGCATGGTCAAGATACCATGAATGCATTTTTTGGGGAAACCAAGACCCAAGAACTTTTCTCGCCCAAGAATGGGCTGCTTATCTCGTCGTGGGTCGAAGACGTTTTCGACTTGGGTAAACTTGTCCTGGTTCCAGACCTGCCCGACAGGCCAAGCATAACGGACATTTTTGTGTTATGTGTCTATTTAACTAGCCCGGCGCTAGAATAAGTGTTGAGATGCATTTGTTCATGGATAGATGTAGAAGTTGCGAGATTCTAGTATTCATAGAAACATGATTATGTCCCTTGTTACGTGCTTTGTCCAAAGACCATGCCTAATCCCTTGCTGCGATTGACGGGTTTTCGCCGAGTTCCAGTTTCTCGGAAGAACGTCCTCGAACGGGTCTCAGTTGATGGTCCTTCTCCGAGTGCTCTTTCCGGCGGCATGAGTGTACAACAGATCATGAGTCTCTATCATTTCGTGTTGAGGTTTGACAAATGGATTTCGGTCATTCCATGACCCAGGCTATAATACAGAGAGCCTGCAGGGGCTATGGACCTGAAAGATAGCCTTAGCTTAGTATTTCACTAAGCCTGGGCAAACTGTGTATTCCCTATCCCGCCCCTTCAGAACTTCTCGGTTCCAAGCTGCTACCAGTGCTGTCTCGGTCATTTGTCAATTTGATTTCGCTTCGCCTTACGTGGAAGGAGAGTTTTATTCCAGAGGAAGCTCTCCGACTTATTAGCACCATGAAAGGGTTGGAACAGATCTGTCTGAGCGCTGGAGAACAGTTTGGATGGCGACATGGTTGGCTTATTGACCATCAAGCGATGCGCGAAACATTCTCCAAGTTGCCAAACCTGAGAAAGTTCGCCTTTCCCCGCGACTCATATGATCCCGGGGTGGAAGGGTGGCCCGTGGAGGAATACTACTCGAATGAATACACCCCCGAAGCCATCAGGGCCCGCGGAAAGCGGCGACTGGGTCGCGCAGGACCGGGATGATGCGGATGAAGGTCATGCTGACGATTTTCAGAGCCGAGTCAGGAAGGCTTGGGAGCGGATTCATCTAGCAAAGATGCTCTCAGAGGCGGACAAATACCTCCAAGCATTGCCCGACCATCCTCTGGAATGGATGTACTTTGGGCAGATTCCAATGGGCGTGAGATTCATTGAAGGCAAGTAGGAGGCATATCCGTTATTTCATGAAAGAGATGATTGCTACACTCTGATTCAGAAGATGTTCAACTGGGATACATACAATGTTGCTTGAATAACGTTCCCTAATTATCGTGTTCTCATAGCAACGTGAGGGAATGAGTATTTGTGTTCTGAAAGTCTTAAGTTGTGCTATGAGATGAAAGATTGGCACAACCTAGATCTTCCCTTTCGCCGTCTACATTCACTGAGGAAGCGCATGAAAAATTCATACGAGCAGATGCACAAGCCTTTAAGGAGAAACGGGTTTCGGAATCAGTGATCCCTATTATCGAGGGCAAGATCGAGGACTCTCGATTCATCTCAGGAGGAATCCTCTTCACGAACCTCGATCATCTGACCGACGGCACACTTGTCCCGGGTAACCCGGACCGCTACTACAGAGCGCGCCCGGAACAGCTCGACCGACGAGTCCGCAAAGAGCTTAGCGGTCATATTGTTCCTTCGACACAGCACGACCTTCCGATAGCTCCGAACTTTTTCCTGGCGGCAAAGGGCCCGGATGGATCAGCAGCGGTAGCTGGACGACAAGCTATGTATGATGGTGCACTGGGAGCGAGAGGAATACACAGTCTGCAGTCATACAGGCAAGAGAAACCTTCATATTTGGACGTATACTAACCGGATATCTTGATTCCTTCTAGATCATATACTTCTTGCACGTTCTGAGCGAGGAATTGAGCCCTCCAGCCTCTCAAACTTTGCAATCATATCGACATGGCGCCTAAGAAGTCGTTTCCGGGCCCGATACCCTTTCCCTTTTCTTCAAATTGTATAAATCGAGCTGACGAACCTCTTGCTGCCTTCGTTCCTTGATTTTATCCTGAGCCTTGGACATGACTATGGCAGATGGGGAATGCAGAGAATTCACAATTTTGCGCCTAGCTGGTTCATTGTCACAGTTTCTGAAAGTAAACTTCCTCCTAAACCTGTTACCCAGTTTAAATTCAGCGCAATGCCAATATCAAAACAGACTGCTCTCAGAGATGTGTGAGCGTCTCGCCCATGAGACTCAGTAGTCTGGACGGACTCAGTAGCTGAAGAGACCGAGTAGTCCATAGAAACTCTACAGTCTCAAGGGACCTATGACTCGGTAGTCTAAGGAGACTCATCACTCCAGACTCCGTGGTCTGTTCGCCACCAAACAGGAATGGCTTGCGGCAAAATGGATCGCATCGAAACCTGCCGCGGTATAAGTTTGTCCTGTTTCACAATTGGACGTCAAGCTCGCAAAACGATTACGAATCCTCCCCCTTCGCCCTAAATTCGAAAAAGGTTACCGCCGGATCGTTCAAGCAAACACCCTAAGGAAGCACCAAAATGGACTCCCAGATCGAAAGCCTAAAATTTAGAGAGCCCACCGGGAACCAACTGACTTGCACCAGCTTCCAAAAAGGGTCGCGAGCTCTAAAGGACTCGCGCCAAAGGAGGCCAATTTTGCTCCCATTTTGTAGGCGCCATGATTTCTCTGAAAGAGGCCACGGTTTCAGCAGAGGTGATTGAGAAATGAATGTTCTCTGGATGCTAAAATTTGACAACTATGTTTATTATCCACCCAATCATTTTAGCCAGGCGGATGCATGGTGGCTAGGCTGCAAATCAAGGCGACCAGCGATTCGCTCAGTGGGACTGACACCATGTTAAAAGGCTGGAAAGACACTTTCTGGAATGGAGATCGATATTGAAGAGATATAAATACCAGAGCTCCCCAACTGCTAACGTCTTCTTGTCATCCACTTCCCTTAACTGCAAGCAACATCCAAAAGCTGCCAATAACCAATCATGATGACCCAGAAGACTCAGATCCCTAAAAAAGGGCCAATCACAGAGCCAGAGGTTAAAGAATCAACAAAGAATCCGCCGCAGAAAGGGGTTATTTAAGAAAAGCCGAGGAATACTCTATTCTATGTGATTCGGATGTCTTCGTGATGCTTCGCACTAGACAGACAGAAATACATTTTGACCTCTGACTCCATAGAGCAGTGGCTACTGCCACTCCAACAATTAGTATGTTTGACTGCCAACGACTGTCATTGCATCCTTGCATTGGACTAACAAGAAGAGGAAACTATCTATCCGGCGCCAATTAGGAAGTCCTTGAAGGATGTGGGGTGCAATGACATCAATCCTAAATCAATGAAGCAAGCAGAAGAGTAACCAATTTGTTCAAGCTTAAGGTGTTCTTCTGAGATTCTGCAGTCATTTCAATAAAGCCTCAATGGTCACTACATAGACTTGATTGCACTTACAAATCCAAAGAAATTTAATACTTTCATGGTTCTTATGACCATTCATAAGAAGCATTTAGTAGGAATCACTACATAGCTTTATTTCTAGGAGAAAAATTAATTATAGCCAATTTAAGGCAATAGTAATTAACATCCACCTATTCTTTAATATTATATAAAGCAATCAGGTAATTCATCTACTTTGAACCATAATATTTATAGATCTTTTCCCTTAGAAATGATTAATGGTCAGATTTTGGCTCTATTTGCATTAATAGTCTTAATTATTAATACCTATTTACAATTCTCTAGAGATTAAAGATAAGTATGTTTCTTCCCTGAAGCTGCAAGTACTTAGGAATTTATATAAATGCCTAGAGTAATCCCATATTTATCCATGTTCTATATATCATCTGTCTGAATATTGTATTTGCTTTGAACCTTATAAAAGTAGTTATAAAAGTGACAGACTCAATCTAGCTGGGATTTTGAATCTGGGAAGCATTAATCCTTTATCTAATATAAGAAGAAATACATGGATTGCACTGAATAAATTTTAAAAGCCAGTCTTTACCTAGTAGCATTATATTGCCCATTATATAGAGGATTTGAGATGCCATTTCGCAAGCACAGGCATGTAAGGGAGGGAATCCTTAGAGATCTTACTTAATTATCCAATCAGCAAGGAATTCTTCTTATAAAGGACTTAGTCTTTGATGTTTTTCATGACTCTTGTATTAGCTCCCATAACTGGCTCATCTTTGCTGTAATGTGGTTCATGGTATGCCATATATATATATGCTGCAGCTCGTTCAGATGAAATTTTGCGTATATTCAAATCTTCTAGGGCCAATTTGATCAATTCCTTGCGATTTGCCATATTGGACTGCATAGGGTGGTAGAAAGCTTTGAATTTTAAAGACGCGTTTTGTCCCGGTGGCCCGGTAAAGGGGCCCATCTTAAATCAAAAATCAAGCGCTGATCGATTACCCGATTCGGTAATTTGTGCATAAGCGAGGAGGTCGGCGTTCGGGGAAGGATACCCCTGTCATCCGGTTGACAATTCAACATCAAGGCAGGAGGCGCAGTGCGGTTCAACAACATGCTCTCGATAGTATTATCCAATGCATTCAGAGGCCCAGAGTTCATCCCGCACTGTGACCACCAGGCTTAGTACCTCTTTCACATAGGTGAATCACTCTGCACGTGGTAGAAATGGTAGGGCCTACTAGGGAACGATGCCACGGCCCTAATTTAGCAGGTTTCCCCTAGCCAAGCGGATGCGATTCAGTTTGCAGGACTGAGATAATTTTCATTTGCCAAAATATTAGTTAAGACTGTGCGTTGACAGAAGTAACCAGTCACAGGGAAGCCAGTCCCACTCTGTACAGGCAAGCCAGGATAGCAAAGGGCATGTCGTCCATTGATTGTCAGCCTATCCATAGGCCTAGATCATCCGGTCAGCACCTCATGCAGACTACCTATATCGCTAGTGTTCATGGTGTCAGAAAGGATAACTGGTCACTTGCGGTTACTCTCAATTACTTTTGTTATTAGCAGTCTCCCTCCTGCCACAACAGTGGCTGCCGTTTGTCTCCTCCGTCCGTTTTCTCTCTCCCTGATTCCCCGAGGTCAACATCGAAGCCATGGCTCAAAGTCCACCATCCCAAAGCCGACCAGCTGAGAACAACCTGGAAGTAGATGTAAGTGTCTGGACTCTTACGCTACAAGGGATATCCCAGTAACATATTGGTTTTGTCCATTAGGCTGCTGCTGATACAGATTCGGCTTACAATCAATCGTGAGTCCCCTGATTCGAGTACTCAAGCTACAACTTTGCAGCCTTTGTCTGATGACCTGTTACAGCATCGGCACAACGAGCTATGTGTCGTCCCTCAGTTCAAGTATCAGGAACTATAAGTAATGCGAATGAGCTCTACCCTCCCGTCTACCCAGCTTGCTAAACAGACGACTCGTGCTTTGGTTACTAGATACGAGGTGAGTGCTCCAAGGTATGAAGGCTCAATAGGACGGGCACTGACAGTTCTTCAAAGAATGGCCGTCGTTACCATGCATATCACGAGGGAGCCTATATTGTGGTATAGACAGGCAAAATCATCTGTCAGGACTTTGACTAAGCTTAGGGTCCATAGCCGAATGATGAAAAGGAACAAGACCGCATGGACCTGGTCCATCACATCTATCTCCTCCTTCTAGGAGGAGAACTTTTCCTTTCACCAATCGATGAGAAACCTCAGCGCGTATTAGACCTCGGTACTGGCACAGGGATCTGGGCCATTCAGTTTGCAGAGTAAACATTGTCCCTTGCCATTCCTATCTCTCCTCCCCCCCCTGAAGGCTTATATTGATGTTGATATATAGTGAATACCCTTCTGCTCAAGTGATCGGCAATGATTTGAGCCCTATCCAGCCTCCCTGGTAACCACTTCCGCAATTCCCCATACTTTCATATTGCTTAAATAAGCAGTCTTTTTTTTTCTTTTTTTTTTTTAAAAAAAAAGCTGAAAGCTGATTTAAAAATCAGGGTCCCTCCAAATTGCGTCTTTGAGATTGATGACTTCGAAAACGACTGGTTATATCAGACCAAGTTTGACTTTATCCACGGCCGTGAGCTTGAGGGGTGTGTCGCCAATGAAGATCGTCTCTTCTCTCAGGCATTTGAACATCTAAAGTCCGGGGGTTATTTTGAATTCGCTGGTACCGTTGCACATTTCTTCTCAGATGACGACACTGATAAAAAGGCTGAGAACTGCCATTTATTTTTTAAGAATCTCAATCTAGCTGGTAATAAATTCGGCAAGACATTTGAAAATGTGCGTTTATGGAAGGCAAAGATGGAAAATGCAGGGTTCGTGGACGTGAAAGAGACTATCTTCAAGGTCTGGAACTACTTCCTCTGCCCTCATCTATACCCCGACCTTTTAGGAAGTATCTAATATCAGCTACTACAACAGCTCCCAATTGGTCCATGGCCAAAGGATCCTAAGTTGAAAGAGCTAGGAAGGTACCAGCAGGTTCAGGCAATCCAGGCTACTGAATCCTATGCACCAGCGCTTTTCTCACGCGTACTTGGCTGGAACAGCCTGGAAATAGACGTGTTAGTGGCAAAGGTGCGGAATGAGCTCAAAGATCCCTCGGTACACATGTATTTCCGTGTTTACATTGTGTACGGGCGAAAGCCTTGAACGGTTCAGTGTCTGCTGTCCGAGTCTGGGAACAAAGCAATCTCACTCACCTACGAAGCAAACCGTTGTGTTCTTCCATTTCTCCAGCTCATAGTTGCTTAGCCGACGAATATTATCAATGGTTGGAAATTGAACTCCTCTTTCGAAAAAAAAAAGCCTTTGCCGTGTAGAGATGACCGTAAATTTTGATTGTAGAAGACCCAGAACAAATTCCACATAGATCTTTGAAATTGCCCAGACAAGTTTACAGGACTTATTCCCAGTGGGAATCTCCAGAGCTAAGTATTAGATGACTGCCCATGGCCCAGGTCCTGTGGTCTGTGATCAAGTCTCCCTAATAGTCAGGTTACCAAGTAAAGTGTACTGTCAGCAATCCATGTCATTTCCATCGGCTCTCATGGTGTCGTTTCTGGATGAATACAAAAAGTTCTTGAACTTCACTCGATGATGGAGATCCTGAAGGGTATGTCACATGTCACCCATCACGTGGGAGACAGTCTTGGGATGTTTCTCTTCCTCTCTCTGCTGTCTGAACAATCTCTCGCTGATCAATAACCAGGTCCTCCCCCAGGCTATCTCTCTCCACCGACCGATCTCCTTGGTGGCCTCGCCGCCATCCGACAGAAAGCGACGGCCAACGAATACCCCAGTCAACTTGAGTCTGATACTGAGCTGACCCGACTGGTTCAATCGGCCAATGACGGCCATCTGAGCATTTTCTTATGCTCCACCTCCGTCTTCAGATTTAGGATCGACTTTCCTCTTGCGTCGATCTGCACTGATGAATTGGCCCTCCCAAAGCTCTGCAGTTTGATTGAGTTGATAGTAGAAGTAGTCTTTTCTTGCTTTCCCTCCTCGTACTAATTAATAACTATAATACCCTATAGGGTTTTTGGGGTATCGTTTGGAGGCAGCCATCCTAGGCTCTAAAAGTATTCTACCAATGCCTGGGTCTCTTTATATAAGATTAGCTTAGTCTAGTATTGATGTTCCTTTAGGATCTATTAGTAGTAGAGTGTGGGCTCCTATTCTTGTTAGTCAAAAGAGAGTATAGGAACTAAAGGATATAGGCAGCAGATAGGAGTGAGACTAATAAGAAACCTATTATAAAATTATAGAGCAGCAACAATATGGCGGGCACTAAGTAGATATCAAAGGTAAAGGAGAGTAGGGAAAGAGGAGAGAATAGAATAAGCGGAGGAGAGAGCGTAATAATACTATGGTATTATATGCTATCTTTGAATTGTATTTGTGGCCTATAGGACAGTCCCATCATAAGATAGAGGGGGTACTGAAAATGGCCTTTAAGGGTGCCATTTTTGGCAACTCGATAGGAATTAGAAGGGAACAAGAATAGAACCTCTATGAGTGAATGTTCAGTTAATCTTTAGGCCTGACATTTCCTTACTGTAGGGCGGCGAGACCACCCTAGGAACATCATGGATGTGAAAACGATTATATAATTATTAAATGGCGTCACAGATGGTCATTTTCAGCGTCGATTTTCAGGTATTATTAATAATCATATTCTAATTGTAAAAAGAAAAAAAATCCTGTCGGAGTTGAGCTCCCTAAAATCCAGCTCTACCGATCACCTGGAGTACTGCGTAACACCAACAGCCCTTACCCGGTCATGAGAGGCTGGGCTGGATCTGAACTTGACTTTACATATAAACCTCGTGCGGCTGAACAATTTGATTGTATTAATAATGTGAGCGATTAGAAGAAAACTAACTCCGTAGGGACGCATGCAATTATGTAGTGCGTGCACAGTACAAAAAGGAAGAAAGGACCACTACTACCTACATATATATCTACGGATATAAATCCTCTCGAAAAATCACCACGATTTTTATAATGTACAATTCTGAAACCTGACTCACTTTTCCACTATTGTTAACCATCGACATACTTACCACATACTCACATACATAATTACTCTTTCTGTTAGGTATACAAAATGACGATCCTCATCCTAGGCGGCAGCAAAGCCAAAACCTCCATCCGCCTCGCCTCTCTTCTGTCGACTCACAATGTCCCCTTTGTGCTTGCCTCGCGCTCGATCTCGGATTCGTGTCCCTATCCCCAGGCACTGTTTGACTGGATGGATGAGAAGACCTATGGAGAGCCGTTTGCTGCTGCAGAGAACAAGAAGATCAATGCACAAGATGATAATGATGATTCCGCGATCTCAGCCGTGTACATCGTCCCTCCTCCCGTTACCAACATGGTCCCGCCCATGAAGGCCTTTATCGACTTTGCTGCGAGGGAAAAGCGCGTTAAGCGGTTTGTGCTTCTCAGCGCGAGTTCCCTTGAGAGAGGAGGGCCTGCGATGGGCCAGGTGCATGATTACCTGGCCACATTGGCCACAGAACGTGGATTGGAGTATGCGGTTTTGAGGCCGACTTGGTTTATGGGTATCTCTCCCCCAATTCATTCTCTTCTTTCTTTCTTTCTTTCTTTCTTTCTTTCTTTTTCTTCCAAAGAAAGGAATTTATCGTCTATATTACGTCTCTGCAGATGTTTACTAACTGCGTGACCTGTGACATGCAGAAAACTTCTCCGAAGGCCACCACCAACAAACCATCAAAAACGAGAACAAGATCTACTCCGCCGCGCAGGACGGGAAAATCCCCTTCGTTTCTGCGGATGATATTGCGGCCGTGGCGTACCGCGCGTTGGTGGACGAGAAATCGCACGATACGGACCATGTCGTTCTTGGTCCGGAGTTGTTGTCTTATGATGATGTAAGTGGAGAAGATAGCACCTTTATACTTTATGATATTATCTGTTGTGTGTCGGGTTGAAGAAATATATGGGTATTTTGAAATCGATTTCTGGTATACTATATACAGCAGTCTCGACTATAAGCGCTGACACCTCGTTTCATCATCTAGGTCGCAGCCATCCTGTCTGACGTCCTAGGCCGGAAAACCACCCACGTGCACCTGCCAGAGGACCAGCTCGCCGCGCGCCTGGTCTCTCGTCTTCCGGAAGATCATGCCGCGATGCTGGCGGCCATGGACACGGCAATTGCCCACGGCGCAGAGAACAGGCTGAATGACACCGTGGAAAAGGTAACGGGCAGGGCGCCTAGGAGGTTCCGCGATTTTGCGATTGAGAAGAAGCAGGCTTGGCTCTGAGATCGCATTAGCGGGACAAAAAATAGGGTCTATATTTGGATACAATATGTATGCGGTATATACTCGGACACCAATTTGATAGTACTGACGCTGGGATCAGCTCTGGAAACACGTTGAATAATCAATCTTGGAGACCTAAATTCGACCCATTGAATGTCTATCTGTACTCAACTTGATTAGTGTTGTGAGAAGGAAAGAAAAGATCAAATAAGAGCGATAGGAAAAAGAGAGAGCAAGAGAGAGAGGGGTAGGAGAGAGAGGGGGAGGAAAAGAACAAAAAGAAAAAAAAAAGAGGCTACAAAGAGAAACAGAACTTAGCCACAACTAGACCGGCAATGTAATTACTGCCATATTGCGTATCGCTGAAAAAGATATTCGTCCCACGTTCTGCATCTGGGTGGTCGCCTATCAAATATAAACGGATCTTCAGTCTCAAGCAGGTAGGCAATATACAAATGGCGTGAATCCAGGGCCAAGTCCAGTGGGGACATGTTAAAGGCATCCCGCACGCCAACGTCAGCATCGGCCTTGAGAAGCGCTTGCACAATGGCAAACTGGTCACCGTTGTTCTGCGTGGCGGCGATGTGTAGGGCCGTCATGCCCACGTTGTCAGGGAGATCTGGGTCTGCCCCATAGTCGAGAAGCACCTCAACGACATCAACAGTCGTCCCGCCGGCGGCCATGTGCAAGGCGGTCCGTCCATTCAATCCGACCGCATCAACTGCGGCCCCTTTGTCAAGGATCGCGGCCGTAACGAATGGCATCCCCATAGAGGCCGCGAGGGCCAAAGTCGTATTGCCGCTACTCGGGTCCACGACGTTTATGTCGGCTCCAGCGGCCAGCAAGGACTCCGCGGCTTCTTCATTTAGGGACCTCAACGCCTTCAACAGGGGCGTCTTTCCGGCGTTATTGGTGGCATTGACCTGATTGTTCAGACCGCTTTCGAGAAGGACATCTACGACGCCCAGGTGCTCATTTTTGGCTGCAGAGTGGAGGACGTTAGCGCCTGAGCCGGGATCAATCTCGAATACATTTGCCCCGTGGGAAACCACATACTGCACCGTTTGTGCGTCACAATGCCGTACCACTGGATGGATCACACCCGGTTGTTGGACATCAGCACCAACAGAGACGAGATGACGAACCATTGCATCGTCGGCGCAAATTGCGGCGCAGGACAAGGGCGTTGTTCGCGGATCGCAGACGACGGCCAGGGACGGATCTGCTCCTCTTTGTAGGAGCAATTTCGCCACGTCATCTTTGAAATAGAGAATAGCGAGATGGAGCAACCGAAGGCCCTGAATGTCGAAGGAATTAGGGTCGACCCCCAGGTCGAGAAAGCTGCGCACAGCGCCGATCTTCCCAACGCTAACTGCTTCACATAGTAACGCACGAGGTTGGGGGACCGAAGGTGCTGGGGCCCGCACAGTAGGAGGATTACTATCAAGATCAATGAACTTGAGATACTCTTCCCGACTGGGAAGCGCCAGTCTCAAGCCTATTCGACGGAGGGAGGAGCGTAACGTCCGAGCGAAGCCGACGCAGGTCTTCGACAAGCTGCTAACGTCATGGTAATCGAGGTAGTCTGCGATACACAGAATCAGTTCGGAGGGCAGGCTAGAGAGACCCAGACGGGAGCGTAAGATCCGAGCGGAGCTGACGCAGGTTTTCGACAGGTTACTCACGTCGTGGTATTCGAGATGGTCTGCAACGCGCAAAATCAGCTCGAAGGATAGATCAAAGAAACTGGTCATGATTAGTTCGTTATTTAGTCGCGATCACTAGACTCACGCTGAATAAGAACGAAAAGGAACAAGAAGGCAACGAATAAGAATATCGAAACGCGGTCTGTACAAGATCGAGAATATTGATCTGTTGTCTACGAGGTAAGAGATCATGAAGATATATAATGGAATCCACGGACTGATATATCGCAACAAATATGTAATCGATATACGAACCTGACGGCCATTTTCAACAGAAGGGTAAAAACGGGCAGTTATATAATGGGAAGACAACGAACATGGAGAAAACAGACAAGCGAAAAAGAAAGGAGAAGAGAATAAAGGAAAAGGTCAACCCTTTTCCAAGAATAAATGATTGTAATGAGGATTGGAAGCCATTGTTCTCCAGTCCCATTCTCCTTCGTCTGTTGATAACTCTGGATGGCCGTAGCCAATGTCATGCTGTCTCACAGCACCGTTAACAATGAACTAGAATCCCAAGGTCTGTTTGTATCTTGTTTGTTTCTGTTCTGACAATGATATTGATCCAATCGATCGAAAAAGAACGTCCTCTGGAGACGCCAGAGGAGACAAAGAGAATCCAAAATAGAACCATCATCAGGTATCTTATTGTCTCTGTCTTTCTCCATGTCTGGAAAACAACAAAGACCATCACAATAAAAAAATAGAAGAGAGAGAGAAAGGATCGCTCAAGACAAGCATCTCACAAATGGCTCTCCCCTTTCTTTGCCTTTCTTTATTCTTCTTTGCCTGTGCATGCACAGTACTTTATCGACTACAAAACAGGGAAAAGTCAGCGTTTTTGACAAGGACTTGTTTTGAATTATTGACTCCATACCTGTTTGAAAGCCAGAAGAAACGGTCGCTTTCTATAACCCCATCCCAAGTATGAGTCATGTCCGATTTGATTGAGGCTAGGATGATCTTTTACCTTCCAGGGTCCGGTGGAGGTGTCATTGTTGGTTCTCTGTTCATCCCTCGTTTGTTGTGCGGTGTGAGGACGAGAATGACCTCCTGCCTGGACAGTTTTACCCTTTTGGGGGACTGACTCCGGCTTTCCCTATTTGGGGACACCAATCCCGGGCTTGGACTAATTGTGAGAGAGCACGATTGCTCCTACCTCCTACCTCCTCGAGCCTCGTGCATCAGCAGAGTAGCTGATTCCAAGCAAACGACCATTAGCCGGCTCGTTCTACTCCAGGCATACCTACTCCTGCCGGCTCAATCGCGTCTTCCCTCTTTGATGGACGCAGCTGCGTCATGCAACCGCCGGGATACAGTACAAGTCTTCCTCAGACATCGAATCGAGTCATGGCCGTTGAAACAAGGATAAGGGCTACTATTCGGTGGGGAAAGAAAGCAGGTTAGGTCGCTCGTTGGTATCGCTCCGGTGATACGATCGTCTTTGTATGGACCCTTATCAACCTTTCCAGGCCCACGGATCGCCCACCGATCTGGGGCTGTTGGTCCACGGTTCACCATTAATTATCCACAGAGGTACGGAGTACGGCATACGCAGGAAACGGACCAAACTATGGATCCCAGTTTTTCCCTTCCAAGACAAGATAATAACTGATTAGCGTGGCAGGATGTGGAGAACGAGATACTGGCTTATCGCTGCTCTTTATCGGCAATGCATCTCCTCACCAAACGCGGTAAAAGCATGGAATGGGACCACGTCGGAAGGCCCCCTCGAGGACATTCGCTGTCTAAACGCTTTAGTTCTCGATGCATGACTTGATTGGGCTCCGTTCTGACTTCCTGGTCGAGGTCTTTGCTATCTTGTCGCGTAGGGTCTTGTTCATCTACGCCTATTCTGGAAAATCGCGCGGTGCTTGCTTGCTTCTTTTAATTAAGTGATCCCTTCTCGCGCCTGGAGGCAGGATGACTCTCCTTGAAATACTCTGGATTGCTGTTATCTTGTCTGTTGGCTTGAACTTCCGGCGTCAACCTCCTTGAACGAGTATCCCCGGTTGCGTCGGCCACTCCCGCAACAAGTGGTAATTATGGATTTCTTCAAAGTACTGGACCCTACATGGTTGATTGGACTCTTCTTGCTCGCCACGACTGCGACTTATTTGGCCGTCAATAAGTCGCAGAGAGATGCGCTTGTCAGTCATGTCAGGTTTCGGGGGCGCAAGGCGTCCACGGCAAAGACACCTCCGCGATCCGTCTCTCCAGAGAAATCGTCGACGAGCCCGGTCTCGCCGCCTAGCTACAGTGATGTGTTACCTCCTCCACGCCGAGAGGCAATGTCGAGGATCAAGGGAAAGCGGCCCCCGACTGCGGCGCGAAACGTCAGTGAGAAGGAAATCAGGGAGCATATCCTTCCCATGACAGCAGATTACCGGACATCGGAAGGCAATCGTTACACTCCTACGGGGTTCTCAGTGGATGAAATCAAAGCACTGGGCGACTTTCCTGATTACGCCACGCTCAGCGGTGTCCCCCTGCCGAACCCGTATCGCGAGTTTGATATCGACAAGGCGCTGCCGCGACCGTATCGTCCTTTCCGATGGGCTTATCATCAAACCATGTGTACGTCTACTCCTCTCTCGCCATGAGAAATGTGCCCTGTGTCAATGCATGAACTGAAATGATGCGTTCCGATAGCACTCAAGAAGATGGAGCCGGATTGGTGGATTGAATTGGAGAACACGTACAGGGAGCGGATCGCCCAGCGCAAGGGTCTGTATGCCAAACATGGCAACGCAGTGCTCAGCTACCTGCCGGGATCTGAATTGGCCTGCAAAGAGCTGATGGAGATGGTCCTACAATTCATCTGCGCCCGCTATCCGAAATACTTCTCCCTGACAGACAACCGCATTCTAACTAACCGGATCCTGGGGACGGAACAGGACATCCGGTCCAAGCATCCGTTGGAGATCCTCATGGACAATGTGCCTGAAGACTTCGCCATAATGATGCGGGACGACAAGACGGGGTTCTATTTCTTCCGTGCCGGTGTCATCTGCTCTTCGCTGGGGTGGAACGTCGGTACCAAGATTGGTCTACAGCTTCATGAAATCCATACGCCAATTCCGGACTACAAAGAGAAGATGCAGTTCTCCATGGACCGGTATGTATATACCAGTTACTACCAGTTACTATCTATTATGACATCATCTCCTAATCATATTGTGTTTCTGTCTAGGTTCTTCACGAAAATGCCTGCAGACAAGCCCATCCAACGTGGCTCTTGGGGCCTCGAGGTGGAACAGCCGCTGTATATGCCGCCGGGCGACCCGCACGAATTGCATCGGTTGTCTCAGAACCCGAACCTGCGCCTCACGGACTGCTACCTCCGGGTGGATTGGCAGACTCTGCGTCGCCTGCCCATCTCTGGAGGCATCGTATTCAACTTCAAGGCCCTCTTCACACCGGTGACGGAGTTCCGGGACGAACCCAAAGTACCCGCCTTGGTGGCCAAGATTCTGAAAGAAGGGAAACGGAACCTGATGGAGTACAAGGGTACCTGGCATGTGGAACACGTGGTGCTCCCCAAGCTCGAAGAATGGACCAAGGAGCAGGAGGACAAGGGCGTGATGGAGAAGAACTGGGAGGTGTCGACTCTGGACGAAGATCCCTGGTTCCGAGGGTGGGAGGAGAAGTGGCATCGCCAGCAAGGGTACTGAAATTGAGCCAGTTTATATATATCTTCCAGATGATTCTGGTTTCCGCAATATCCTGTATCCTTCTGCCCGCCTTCTCTTCCGGCTTGTGAGTTCTTCATGTGTGATGTAGTTACACTATGAACCCGCATTCTCCCTCTCAGAAAAACAATGACTTTGCAATCCGACACCATAGTATTGAACAATCGTTCGCTAGATACTACAGTCCTTCTGCCGCTGTCAACTTGAGGTTTGGCGAGTTTCGTTGAAACCACGACTGCGTGTAGCATAGACCAGTTAGAGAGTTTCTCTTTGTGCTGCTCCTGGTATTTCCTCCGAGCAAGTCCAACCGAAAGCCAGCTGCTGCGCATAGCCTAGTTGATTCGAAGCGGGTCTCGATTTCGTCGAAACGTCCTGCAGGCAGGTAGTTGTGCTGGTCCTGTGTGCTGGACGGGATGATACGTTGTGCGTATGCATTTCAGTGAACCTCAAAATACCTTCCTTGATAGAAAGAAGATGAGTGTTCACAATTGCGCGGATAGGATGTAATGATTACAACCAAATGTCTCCGGATTGTCTGGTTAATTTCACTGGCAGCCGTTCAATCCTCTTCTGCGTGGTTCGGCTCTCTATCACTGCCCCGGCTTCCCTGACTGCCCTCACTGTGATCGCCAGCCTCACTTTCCCGATCAAGCTCTTCCAGCTCATCTGCCAGCGGACTCACCCGCTCCTCCAACAGATCCAAGTCCTCGAGTTGTTGCCGGGACGGCAGCTTCCACAGACTCGTGGCACAGACACGGTCCTTGGTGAGGAGCTCATCCACAAATTGGTCCATGGTCGTGAGGACATAACGATCGCGCACCCGGCGCTTTAACTTCCGGTAGTCCAGGAGGAGAGGTTCCAGGGTCTTGTACACGTCGACGGGATCGAAAGTGAGTCGGATGTAGAACGCGGCCAGAGCGCGCAGATACTTGAAGTCGCCCCTCGCCTTGACGACTCCTCCATTCTCGTTCACCTCCCCGTCTGCATCCTCCGCGTCGCTTCCCGGGTCCGTGAAGTTGAGGTATTCCAGCACGATGTCGCGCTCCGGCGCCAGCTGCAGCATTTTGAAGGCCAGGCAGAGAAACGGCGTCGGCTTCTGGCTGGCCCCGTACGTGCCTCCGATTGAGGTCAGTTCCACCGCACGATCACACAGCGTCGCTGCGTTCAGGCCGAAACACTGCTCTTTCCAGTAGTATGAGTCTGTGATGCGATCGCGCACGGCTTTTTCGAAGAGCGTGGCTGGGTTGACGCCGCGGATCAGAGGGCCTGAATAGCCTCGATTGTCGAGCAGGTTGCTGGCATCGGCGCGGTGGGAAGCCATCTCTGTCAACCTACGTTGGGTTGGAGTTCTCCTGGTCGAAGGTTTCTGTCAAGCACCTGCTGCTATTCCGATACCGAGTCTGTGGTGGTGGCAAATGAAGGACAGAGACGGCTCTCGAACGAAGGAATGTCAATGGTGCAGGACGTACAGTGGAATCGGACTGACAACAAGCTCTGCTGTCGTGTGCTTGTCTTGTTGGCGCTGTCAGCAAAAGTGTGCTCAGCGGGTCCTGGCAGAAAGTTTCATCGCGATCGAGCGGGTTGGCTGGCTAGATCGCGTGCTACTAAACTACCCGCCACACCGCCTTATCGATAGTTGCGCCGGACAACACCAGCTGTAAACATGCGTCATCGGACGGACACGCGAGCAGTCGATGAGAGATTGAGGTCAATGATTTCAATCGAGCTTGATTATTTTCCCAATGATTGAATACCCTGTTGCAGGAGTCTGATTGAAGGTTTTCTATTCTTCAAGCTCAACTGATTGAGCATCTGCTACTTCCAGATGCCACCGTCAACATGGTCCTCCTAACTTCCTCCACCGTTTCTGTGATCGTCACGTCAAGTGTGATCTGCATGTCCACATTCCTCCTCTTCCTGTCGGGCTATGCACTTCAGCAGCACTCCGTGCGGAACATACAACATGCCTTACGGGCGCCCATGCCGACGCCAACGCGACACCTGGAACAAGCGAGAATAAGGCGAGATACAACATATGGAACGTTTTATTCAGATGACAAAAACGACAGGGCATTTGGGAATGATCAACATGTCGAACAAGAGGTCCTGTCGGAGGAGTCGACCGGAGCATCAGGATCGCCAGGCTATTATGCCTATCTCCAGCTTCTCTCCCGACCAGACCCGTCTGACATCTGCTCGGCGATTCTCTTCTTCAAGAAGCTGGCTACAGGCCAGTCCGTTGTCCAGGACCGTCTGTTCCTGTATCCACAGGAATGGGATCTCGTGACGTCTCATGATGAGAGAGTCTCCACGGCCCTGTCGCTTCTGCACGCCGCCAGCAGAAAATACGACATCTGGCTGCTGCCCATCGACACGTCAATCGTCGCACGACAAGGATACGCTCTGACAGACTCGAAGCTGCTGCGCCTCGGCCAGATCCAGTTCATGCAGTACGACAGCGTGCTATATCTGCGCACGCCTGGTCTATTACTGGACGCACAAAAGCTGGATAAGATGCTGCTCTCGCGGCCCCTGCCGCTGAAATACGACAGGAACCGACCAGAGTCCTTCAACAACGAGGCTTGGATCCCAATGCCTCTGCGCGCAGACCGCGACCCGTCCTTGCCCCCCGTATACCTCATCACGGTGAACAACGTTCGTGAGCGTGTCGAAGCCCGCACGCATATTCCGAACGTAGCCCTGCGTGGATTCGGCGACTTGGTGGCCGGACCAGATACCGAGGCCCGTGATGATGGCCCCGCGTACGTGGTTTTCGAAAAAGACGACGATGGCCACGTCCGATGGGAAGACAATCGCTGGTTCACCCAGTGGAGGAGAGAGCAGTACGAAGTGTGTGAGGGTCTAGACCTGGATGGGATTTAATTTGCGCCCTCTCTCATTGCTGTTTGAAAACTGGTGTTTGGTGCTTTTTCGACTTGACTTGACTTGCTCTATGATCACGAAATATTTATGCATAGTGGAAAAAATTATGCAAGGGTATATATATGGATTCCGTTGGTTTGGTTTGGTTTGGTTCGGTTTAAGCAAATTCGACCGAACCTGGAGGCGTTACGCGTTATGGGAGTTTCTTTTTTTTTTCCCCCTCTTTGTTTTCGATGCCATTGTCTGGGTGTTTCCACTTTTGTGTTTCTCCTGTTTCTCTGTTTCAAGCATGATCTCAAAAATTCGCAGATTTTTTTTCGGAAGAATTTTGGTGGGTAGTAACGGTGTATGTACGATAAGCCAAAAAGCATGACGAATGAATGAATTGATGATGCCGGAATAATGAGAGAACGAAACCTTTAAATCCTTTGTCCTGAATGTCATCCCTAAGAAGCATTCTTCGTTTTTCGAACCATAAAAATACATACATACGTACAGTACATTGTCACCAGCCAAGTCTAAACCTAAACCTAATCTAATCACTCCTCTTCTCCTCTCCTCTTCTTAGGGAAGAGAGGTATAAATAAATTCCCATCTATTGTGGGGGCAGATCTGCAGTGTACCTCTCCATAGAGATATCAAAAATAACCAAAAAGCAGCCTCCTTGACTGCGATGAGAGCAAGATCACATTCACAATGAAAACAAAACAAGCATTAGATGCATCGTAATAAGACAGGAATTTTACAATCATGTACTCATGTAGTCATGGAACATGGAAGCGTGACGCCAGACATTTTCATCACGTCAAGGGATGTTGATCTCATACCCCAGGAGGACCTCCGTCGTGCTACCCTCCCAGCCACGATTTCCGCTCGTGGAGATCATGAAGCGGCATGCTGGGTCGAGATACAATTGCGAAATGACGCCAGTGCGATGGCCGGGGATAATGAGGAACGGAACGGTTGAGCGCGATGATTGATCCGCCTTGAGGTCGTAGAGGCGAAGGATGTCGTGGGATGCACTAGCAAGAGTTAGCATATCGGATAAAGGCGTACGACAGGTAAGGCAGGGGGGTGATGTATTTATTTAACTTACCAAACAAGATGTCGTCCATTTGGCATCGCCTTCAGCGCAGTCACCGCCCCACTTCCTTGAGGGAATTTGAAGACTCGTTCCGGACTTCGCAGCCCCTTGTGCAGGCTGAATTCCTCTACCGTCCCGTTCCGACGGCCGGCGTAGATGTAGTTGCCGTCCGGAGACCAGCACGCATTCATGCACCATGGCGGCACGTTGCGAGGAGAGATCCGGGCAACCGGGTCTGACTGCCGTCGGTCCCAGACCCGGATTGTGCCGTCAATAGACGAGGCGAGGAAGACGTTGTCGGTCGTGATGTTGGAGGCTGGCTCCGACGATTGCAGGTCCTGAGAAGCGGCAGACGCCTCTAATTCCTCCGCGTGAGGCAGTCCATTGACAGCGGGTTCGCTCACGCCCGCAGGCGGCTCCGTGGGATTCGATCCCGCCCCTGCATCAGGAGCAGCATTGGCGTCCAGGTCCATGGACGGTAGCGCAGGGTCCTGGACGCCATTAGATTGCGCCGGCTCTTCAGGCTCGCCTTGTGCATCCTGCTGGTCCCCGTTTGCAAGTGAGCCGCCGAACATGGCATCTTCATCGACATTAAAACCATCACCTTCCGGGGCTCCCCCGTCAGCGACAGCCCCATCTGCATCTCCGAAAAGCGAATCCGCTCCTCCAAAGAGCGAGTCTGCGGGCGAGCCTGCCTGGGCATTAGCGTCGCCGGACTTGTGGTCGCCCGCACCGTTCATGAAGCCGAAAGTCTCCGCTTGATTATTGGACGAGTATGTGCCATTGGTCTGGGAGACGTCGATAGTGTCCTGTGGAACAGGAATGCTTGATTCGGGACGAATTTCGATTGCTGAGATTTGCCCTGCACTCGCGGCGAAGGTACGTCTGGTCTGGCCGGTGTTCAGATCCCAGTCCAGAACCTTCTTATCCCAGCTGCCGGACAAAAGCGACTTCTCATCCGGTGTCAGGTTCAGCACCGAAACTGCAGAGGTATGTTCCCTTAACACAGCAATCTCTCTGCCCTCCTCGTGGCGGATGGTTTGAAGACGGATATTACCCGATTCCAGGCCAGAAAGCAGCCACAGTCCTTGACTGTGAGCTGCAAGAGAGTAAACCGGAGAGAGAACATTTCCATCCATGTTTTCCCAGTAAGTCATCAACACTCCAGCCTTCACCACACTGTCCACAAAGGGGTGCCTTTGAGCGACCGTCAGCATCAGCTTGCTGTTGATCGAATCCACCCAGTTGAACTTTCGCACGTATCCATCCGACCCCCCACTGAATACCCATCTCATATCCGCAGTTGCTGTCACCGCATTGATGGAGGTGCTATGAGGAGCAGCCGTTGTAGGTACAATGTCGAAAGTTGTAGCTGTGAGGCATTCTGGACGGGGAGTCGGACGAAAGGTTGCGACGGAGTCGGTCACCGCAGTGGGGTCTCGAGGCGAGGTTATAGAAGCGTCGGGATTTTGCTGAGAGGTTTCTCCAGCGCCGTCTGATGTGTTAGAAGGACTCTCTGGGTCTGGCTCTGGGTCGGCGTCGACATCCGGTTCATTGTCACCATCGCCGTCGTCGCCCTCGTCCGCGTCCGCGTCCGCGTCCGCGTCTCTCATAGGATCGTCGAGATCATTGTCGGAACTTCCATCCTGCGATCCTAGCCGTTCAATTTCTATTAGCATTCATATCTGGTAGGCTGTGTCTGGTGCGACCTACCTACGAGATCGCGGTCATCGTCATCATCTACAATTGAAGGCATCTTCAAATCGGCCTGTCCCACCAGGGTCTACCAGCTTCGATTTGAACCGAGCAAAGGATCACCAAGTCTACCGTGTATTGTGTAATGTGTTGCGCATCTGCCGCCAGGGCGATTTTGCGCAAGGCGTGGATTCTGTTCCGAAGACCTGGACTCAGGTCAATGTCGTAGATCAAACCATCGAAAGCGTTCCGCGTGCACAATTCTATGGCCAGGAGAAAGGCGACAACCGTATATAGTGGATTCCTGTCGCGTCCTTGAATAAATAAAAATTAACCAAGCCCTTGCAATTCGTGGTTTGTTAATGGTAATGACGTTGGAAGAGACCTCTGCCCGCAGTTCGAGTTCTCGTTCTTGTCTTCCCCGGATGTCTCTCCACTTTGATGCCTGAGGCTGCAATCCCGCCGAACTACCTACTCCGTACTTACGGAGGGTCTGGATTCGCCTACGATTCCCAAGTCATCCATGATTTTATTTCTCTCTCTCTCTCTCTCTCTCTCTTTTTCCCTCAGAAGGCCTACATATAATATATATGTTGATTCATTCAGCTATTCCCAATTCTTCTGACTGCGTAATTCATGCTAGGAGGTATCTCGTTACTCTCCCCACCTTGTATTCAAACACCTTACTCTTTATGGAAACATATCCAATGGCCTGAGGTCTCGGAGGTCAGCACAGTATCCTGTCGGCGTTTCGGATCTCTCAAGGAGATGGCCATTGCCTCCTATAGTCAGGTTCAGGGATCTGCTATCAGCTTCTAACCCACAGCTTCGGAAGGAAAATAACCAGACATGTCTATTTATCCCCATCCCCATCCTCATCGGGGCTGCTTAGGCTGTCAAGCAATGTAAGTGGCCAACATGACAAGCACCAGTTGCAATCGTTTAGTACTGACTTTGTGCTATCTCTGGTTCTAGAAAGCTCGCCACAAATGCAGGTACCCGATACTTCCCGTGAAATCTTTGCTTGCTCTGCTACTGGGTACGATGGCATATACTCTGGAAGCTTTGTTCTGCTGTCTAATATACGTGTATATGCCGGGGATCAAGAAGACACGTATGTGCTAGGAGCTATGATTGCAGCTCTGCTTACCAGAATACATATTTGCTGATGCCTTCCCTCAGGGACTCCCCAGAAGCAATCTCATCCTCCTTGAATTGCTTCACAACAATAACGCGGCTGGTATAGAGTCAGGTCTCTTAGGAGCCTGACAGCTCGTTCAAAGCTGCATAAGAATTGCTTTGATGGCCCTCAACTAGCTTAGAGGCTCCAGGAAATCCTGTTGATTCACTGAGGGGGGCCCTCAGCGAGTGGGCGCACCTAAGCAATATTCAGGTGTGTGCCTTCCTTTTCAACTTCTTGCCATCCTTCACCTCTTCCCTCTTCCCTCTTCCCAACCATTCACCCCGCATCCTCTTTCTTTCAATCACCCACATGAGAGTCACCCGTCAGAGTGCTGTGATTTAGAAACAGGCTCTTGACAGTCTTTGCATCATTTCTGCAAGGTTTCATTCTTTAGACACGTGAATTATGTTATTGGGGCCATCCATCTTGTGAATGACCTGTTGTTGTAAATATTGACTGTCTCTACGTGTCCTATCAACACGTACCTGCCAGCTCCTGCCCCCACCTTTCTCATCCAAAACCATCATCATCCATCCTTACCTACCTATCATGCTGCCTTTCTTCTAACATCTTTATCTTCTCACCACTTGTCTGACTACTTCTGTCTTGACCTGTGGAAGCTCAAGACATCACTGCTCTCCAACTGAAGCAGTCTGTCTTGTGCTGTCCGGTGCTATCTGCAGCTGCCTATCCTGTCTGGGAACACATTCCTAGCTCTCTTTGGACATCTCTCGCAATGGCTCATCCACAGACTGGCGAGCAATCGCGGGGTAGATACCGGTCTCGCGGAGGGCCGGCCCCGGTTGCAAACATGGACGTACGCAAGTATGTCCTCGAGAGTTCTTCCTTGGCTACCGGTGAGGGTTGGGCTTCCAAACCGGAGATTCCTTCCTCGGACGAAGTCATGGGATCATCCGGAGCAGAAGAGGATGACGATGTAATTCCTCTGATGCCGAATCAGATCTCTGGTCCCTGGCCGTCCAGGGAGGCATACCTCAGCGCCCACTATGAGCTGCTGAGGGAAGACTCCCTGGCGCCACTGAGGGATGCGGTTGCCTATGTGAAGGAGGATCCATCAATGATGGATTCTCAGGAGGTCTGTATCTACGAGAAGGTATGCATTCTTGTCGAGCTCGTCAATCTTTCGATGCCTGACTGGCTAACTGTCTCAGGTCCACATCGTTGGCCTGACTTTCGCTCCAAAGGGGGTAGCCGCCAGGCTTCAATTCTCGACCGCACGAGCCGGCAAAAACATCGTCTGGGAATACTCCAGACGCCTGATGAGTGGTTCAATTGTCGCCCTCTCTCCAGCTCAGGACCACTTCAAATCAAAATGCGTCGTCGCCGTAGTTGCAGCCAGGCCGCTCGAGCAGGTCAAGCAACAGCCACATCAAGTCGACATCTTTTTCGCTCGTGTTGAAGATGCGCAGTTTGACGCCCAGCAGGAATGGATCATGGTAGAGCCAAGGACGGGGTATTACGAATCAGTCAGATACACTATGACTGCTCTTCAGAAGATGACCAATGAAAGGTTTGCGATATTTCATGATGCGTAAATGAAGCTCTATGATCGACTAACATCGACTAGCTTCCCTTTCGCTGAGCACATCTGCCATCTCAACGCCACGATAGATGCCCCAGAATACGTCAAAACCAAGCCAGTCGTTGATCTTTCCCCTGTGCTGAGTTCCGAGGAACCTTGCAATAACATCGATGTACTATCGGACTGGCCGCAGGCACCATCGGAAGCTCTGGATGAGTCACAATGGGAGGCACTTCATCAAATTTTGACCAAACGCCTGGCTATCGTTCAAGGACCTCCCGGTACGGGTAAGACTCACGTGTCGGTAGCCGCGTTGAAGGTCTTACTTTCCAACATGAAAGTCGGAGAGCCTCCAATAATCATAGCTGCTCAGACCAACCACGCTCTCGATCAATTGATCAACCACGTCGCTCTTTTTGAGAAGAACTATGTTCGTCTCGGTGGAAGAAGCTCGGACCCTGAAATCAGGAAGCGTACGCTGTTCGAGATACGACAAAAACACCCAACACCAAGCCTGAGCGGTGGCCTTCTGGGGCCTGCTAAGAAAACTCTACAGAATCTTATTGATACAATCACAAAGCTTCTTCAGCCTTTTAACGCTGAGAATTCCGGTGTTCCACTTCCCGCTTCGTTTTTCCTTGAGCACGGCGTGTTGACGCAAGCCCAATACGACTCCATGCGAGAAGGTGCAAAGGGTTGGATAAGCTCCGGTCTTAGGGATACAGAGGACCCTATGGCTACCTGGCTTGGCGATGGTCTGGTGAAATTCGATGTCGTTTACAAGGAGGAGAGCTTCGGCTTTGAAGAGGAAGATATCGACCTGGAATACGAACAACTCAAAGAGCTGGAGGCTGAGAGAGGCTTTGAGGACGATCTGGAAACCCTCAAAGGATTTTTCATGCCCTTGAAAGAAGGCTTTATTGGTCAGAGTAGCCCATCTACCTCGGAGAAAGTCATCCTCGAGACTCACCTCAAGCGCCGCGACTTGTGGCAAATCCCGGCTAAGATTCGAGGTGCTGTCTACAATGCTCTTTGCAAGCTGGCTAAAAGAAAAATCCTTGAGATCTATCGCCGTCTATTGAGATCCTATGAGAAGGCAAGCATCGAGTTGCAGATTGGAAAATGGGAGAGAGATCTTGTTACCCTTCAAGGTACCAAGGTGATCGGAATGACAACAACCGGCTTGAGCAAGTACCGCACTCTTGTCTCTTGTCTCAAACCAAGGATCATCATGATCGAAGAAGCCGCAGAGGTCATCGAGGCGCCTGTTGTAGTGTCCTGTGTTGAATCTCTCCAGCACCTGATTCTTGTCGGCGACCATAAACAACTGCAAGGGCATTGTGACGTCCGGGATTTGGAAGGCGAGCCATTCTTTCTAAATATTTCGATGTTCGAAAGACTCGTGCACAATGGCATTGAGTTCAGAAGCCTTACAATGCAAAGGCGAATGGCGCCCGAGATTCGGCAACTGCTCGTCCCCATCTACGAAACACTTACGGACCACCCTTCTGTCGAGAAATATCCTAAAGTGCCCGGCATGGGTGACATCCGGTCTTTCTTCTTCTGCCATTCATGGCCCGAAAGTTCTGACAGTCTTGCCTCAAAATATAACCAGAATGAAGCCCAGATGATCGTTGGCTTCTTTTTGCATCTGGTTTTCAATGGCATTCCAGTCAGCGACGTAACCATACTGACCTTCTACAACGGTCAACGGAAGAAGTTGTTGAAACTGCTAAAAGATAATCACTATCTCCAAGGGCAGTACGTGAAGGTAGTAACCGTTGACTCTTATCAAGGAGAAGAGAACGAGGTGGTCATACTTTCCCTCGTCAGAAGTAGCGAACAAAACCAGATTGGATTTCTTTCTGTCGAGAACCGAGTCTGTGTGGCTATGTCACGAGCGAAACGCGGACTTTTTATCTTCGGTAACGGAGAGGCATTGGCACATGCTGACTCCTTGTGGTGGCAAATCATCAAGGTCATGGGCAAGGACGGCACCAATCGCCGGCGACTGGGCTATCATCTACCGTTGACATGTGGCAAGCACGGCAATATGACTTTCGTTCAAGGTAGGCATGGCCCTTTTCTTAATATCTCTACCATGATCTCCGTTAACATCGGCCTATTTATTAGACCCGAAACAGTGGGGTGCGACAAATGGAGGTTGTGAACTTCGCTGTGGTGAAACAATGCCTTGTGGCCATTTATGTGCTCTACGCTGTCACAGGTGAGTTGACCTACACCAGAAGAAGGAAATCTTTACTGGATGATTTTGACATTGGGCCTTGGTAGTTTCCCCCACAGCCAAGTTAGGTGCAACCGGCAGTGTGGAAAAATGCTGCAATGCGGACATACATGTCGTGAGCGCTGTTCTTCAGGTCGACCTTGCTGTTGCGACTGCGGCTTTGTCACAAGCGAGAGCCTCGCAATAAAGGAAGAGAACAAAGCGATTTCGGCTCCCGTCAAGGTCTCGGAGAAGCCGCGAGATGAAGAAAAACATGCGAAATTCGTCAAACGCTACCAGGACTTTGCGAACGGCGGTGCAAAGAAACACGACGCTGAGCTCGCCGAGAGAGCCAATACTCTGGCTCTAGAAGAAATGCAGAAGCGCCTGGATGAGGAAGCCTTGAAGGACCTGTTTGGAGATGATCCTGCGGAGGCAGAGGCAGAAACCAAGCCGATTCCCGCCATCACACACAGTCCCGATGGCAAGGGCGGTCTCAGGGAGCGCTACGTGAACTACTTCAATCCGAATACAAGCCCGAAAAAGGCAGCGACGAATGATGGTCCAGTGGCCAATCTTCTTGATGACAGCGAGTGAAAAGATAGTCAACTGTCGTTGCGTATCTCCCGTTTTTCCTGCCTAACATTCTCTGATCCAGAATTGTCACGGCTGTCGAAGTCGGGAATGAGAATGGAGGAAACGATGCCGTACATTACAGGAATCGTGTAAAGCTTGCAGGTAGCTAGCCATGTGCCTTCAAATGGAAGAGTCTAGTTTAGATAGCTTTTGAATGGAAGCACTGTTGCCTGATGAAGCTGGTTGTTCCCTCCTCGGACTCGAATAGATTCTTTTTACCTTATAGTATTGATAGCTCAGCCCTCTCGTCGTTGACCAAGTCTTCTTCCCTTGTCCTTCGACATTCTGACCCTTCCCCGCAGTGATTCCAGTTTTAAATTGAAAAGTGGAGAGTTTAACACAGCTGACATATCATGATTTAAAAGTTCACCGCGTCTTCTCTGTTTTCGTTGAGAAGTTAATGACTCTACGGCAGGCACTTTGCGAATAAAACTAGCAAGAGAGTCATGTCAAACTACACTACTTACAGTAAATCCTCCCAATTATGACTCCATTCAGACAGTGGTCCTGATCCGTTCAGTTCAGCTCCTCGATTCCTTGATAACGGCCGGACGGGGGCTGATGAGCCCGCGACTACCTACTGTACTCCGTAAGCTGATGAAAAGCACCAATATGTCCTGCAGATCGGAGAATAATCCCGCTGTCAAAGAAAGCATATCTTTTGCCCTATGTATAGATGCATGGGGAGGAACCTGGCGCTGCTCGAGATGTACAAAGTCGTCCCGACCCTATTCTCACTGTATGATGTGAGTGCCTATCCGTTTATTTCTCTTCTTTCCCTTATCTCACAGACGGTCGCGTGTAAGACGTTGGAATATGATGGTAGCTGACTTAAGCTGACACCTGTGAATCAATCAGATCGAACTGGTGGACCCGAAGAAAGAGTGGAAAATTCATAACAGCTTGTTTGTGCGGCAGGAAGGGATCGAGGTTCGACTTGCACGGGGGGACAAGGCACACCAGGGTTGATTGACTTGGTCACCCGTTTATTTTGTTACTTGATGTTTTCTTGATTCTAGGTGGGAGAAAGAAAGTGGGCGAGAGAGGTTGCCTTCCAAGGTCATACACAGCCCTGACCCTAAGCCCTAAACCCTGGGTCTGGGCGCTGACCAATAGGCTCCTTGAGAACATGCCCTTGTATGTAGTTCATAGTATGTACCTGACAATTCGACCCTCACATAATTAGCAGAGTCTTTTTTTCCCCTTAAATAATATTATTTGACTTTCTGTCCCTTCCTGCAAGCTTATTCCCTCCTCCTTCAATCCACATGAAGAACCACGGCACTTTACCTGATCTGTAGATTAACCTCTCCGCCAGCTGATGCCATATTGGCGTCGATGTCGTGATCGCGGAACGAAGGAACATTGGCAAGCTACCTACCTACCTAGGACAACGCTGTGGGGTGACGGCCTTTTAGCAATGTCAGGAGAAGCCTCTATGCAGTAAGCTCTTACAGGTCATTCGTTCGAGATGGATCCTGTCCTGTCGTTTGTAAACCTTGAACTGACGACGACAGGAGCTTGGCAGCTCGGTAGCTTCCTATTATGACGAGTCCAGCACTTCGAATACGATAGAACTCATGGCATTTCTCACTGCACAACTGCCGTCCCCGCCCTCGTGTGTCTCATGTTTACCGGCTAAAGTATCTACACGCATTGGCCATGTGCTCTCCACGTGGCGAGGATGGTTTTTATATTAAAAATGTCTGCAGTTCGCGGATGACTTGGCGCTGCAATCTACATAAAGCTGGAGGGAGAGGTAAAGAAAACAGTTGATTGCAGTACTTGCAGAACTGCGAGAGAAAGAAAAAAAAGAGACAGAGGAATATCTCAACGGGATGAGATAAGGCGCGTTCATTTCCATTTCTATTAGCAATCATGGACCATACCAGATCGCCCCCCATTGGTGACGACGAGAAAATCGAAGCTGTCGCCACAACCACACCAACTGCAACGAAAGAGTCCTTCTCCGCCACGTCGTCGCCGGACTCCTCCTCCCAAGCGCTCTCGGAAGATCGAGACGACAGCTACGATATCTACAAGCAGTATCGCCATGCGGAGTTCCCCGAAGAGGAAGTGAAGCGGGTGTTGCGCAAGATCGATATACGACTTCTCCCTTTGCTGATTGTGATATACACGCTGCAGTATCTTGATAAAAATGCGATTAATTTTGCTTCTGTGTATGGATTGGAACAGGGGACTCATCTGTCTGGGCAGGATTACTCCTGGTTGGGTGAGTTTTTTTTTTTTGTTTCTCTTCTCTCGAAAGACGTCCCAAATTCTGATATCAGTGTTGATTTCAGGCTCCATCTTCTACTTTGGCTATTTGATTGCGCAGTATCCTGCGGGATATGTCCTTCAAAGATTGCCAATCGGCAAAGTTCTCGGAATTACAACGATAGGTAGGCATTATTGGAGTTATTCTCATGTACTGAACGATTGTCTATCAATTGCACTAGATTGTATAGAAACTAATCATTTGCCTTCAAACAGTATGGGGTGCCTTGCTGATGACAACACCCGCTTGCCATAATTTCGCTGGAATCGCGGCAAACCGATTCCTCCTCAGTCTCGTCGAGGCGATCGTCAATCCAGGCTTTGTCCTCATAATGAGTATCTGGTATACGTCTACGGAGCAACCGTTGCGGTTGGAAGCATACTACTGCACCAATGGCATTGCCACGATGTTTGGAGGGTAAGCATGCCGATCTTGACAGGACTTATAGTTCTTCTTGCTGATGACTGATGACTGAGGATGCAGACTGATCGGCTACGCGGTGGGAAACATCACGACCGGCCTCCCACGATGGATGTACGTCTTCATCATCTTCGGAGCCGTCTCCGTCGCGACGGGAGTCTGGTGTCTTCTCGTGCTTCCGGATCTGCCCTCGACGGCCAGATTTCTGACCGAGCGTGAGCGAGCGATTGCCGTCGAGCGCGTGGCGGCCAACCGGCAAGGAGTGAAGAACCGCCATTTCAAATGGTATCAAGTCAGACAGGCTGCTTTGGATCCGAAGACTTGGCTGCTGTTTATCATGGCTGTGGGGGCTCAGATCCCTAATTCTGCGTTGACGAGTGTAAGACACTTTTCCCCAATATGTATATGCGAGAAGAAAGATGTTTGACCAACCATTTCCCCTGCAACAACAGTTCACCTCCATCATCGTCGAATCCTTCGGCTTCGACACCCTGGGCACGCAATACCTCCAAATCCCCGGAGGAGCAGTTCAATTCCTCGCTCTGCTGCTGGGCGGCATGATCGCAACCCGGTACGCCGACCGCTTCCACGCGCGCAGCACCTGCATGATCGTCGCCAACAGCATTTGCATCATCGGCTCAGCGTTACTCGTGGCGCTGCCAAATTCCAACAAATGGGGGCGTCTCGTGGCCCTCTGGCTGTGCTACTTCCAGGGTCTCGGGTTCAGCATGAGCCTGACCATCGTCAGCTCCAACGTCGCGGGGTACACGAAGAAGCAGGTCACGGGCGCGATGCTCTTCACGGGGTACTGCGTCGGTAACATCATTGGGCCGCAGACGTTCAAGGCGAGTGAAGCGCCGGGGTATCATAGTGCTTATGTTGCGTAAGTAGGCTGTCATCTCACATTGCATATAATCTAGATTATACCTACCTAGGTATGTATGTACATACATACGTGTACTAACCACTTGGGGGTTCTTCTAGCATGCTAATTGGCTACGCCGTCAAACTCGTCGCCGTCATCATTCTATACCTCTACATGTACCTCGAGAACAAGCGTCGAGATCGCGAAGCAGCAGCCACTATCACAGCAACGACGACAGGACTTGAGGACCAAGACGCGATTGAGAAGGGGATGCTGGTGAGTTTGTTGCTGCTTTCTTTCCTGAACACCCTGTTTCCAGCCGGCGAAAAGTTTTGCGCAACAGATCCTACTTATCTAGATATTACCTAACTGACTGAATGGTATAACTAAACAGGACCAAACAGAACTGGACAATAAGGGGTTTAGATACGTCCTGTGAATTACCTACCTAGTTACCTACCGACTTTGATTGGTTCTGGAATGAGTTGAGTAACTACAGTATAGTAGGACATTAATATAATAGCAAGAAAGTGGTTGGTTATGTCGTCATATATCTATGTATATTGCTTTTGTAATGCATCTACCAACTCTACAGTAAGCTAGCTGCTAGCCCTGAGCGAGAAGTCAAAGCACCTACCTAGGTAGGAAGTTCCATACTTGTCAGTTGCGGGCTTGATAAACAGTCTGGAAACACAATGACCAGGCCAGTTAACATGATGCAGCAAAAACAGCAATCCAAAAATGACGCAGACGTAGTTTTGCTTTGGTCTATAGCTATAACCCCCACACCTTTACACTGGAAATGAAAATGAAACAAAGAAGAAATCAAACGTAGTAAAAAAACCAGCAAAATGCCACCCAATATGCGAAATGATGCAAACAAACAACCCCTGATCCAGCTTTGAAATGCAAAAAAAAAAAAAACAGAGTGCGATTAGATATATACGTCATCGGCAGTGCAACAATTCATTAAATGTATTGTGCCGCTGATAGTATGTATTCCTCCACTGTCGTGTCTTCATGAATCGTCAACTTCGACCAGCTTCTTCTGGTCCCATGCTTTCTTCGCTCCCTCGAGAAGAACGTCCAGATTACCGCTATTTTCGCACATGCCTCTGAAACTGCTGTCCTCCTTGCTGATCAACACCCACGGATGATCGAATTCAATGACTTTGCCATGGTCCAAGACGAGAACTTTATCGTAGTCGATGATGGTCTGCAGTCGATGGGCGATGGTGATGATGGTGCTGTCCTTTAATTCCCGGAGTGTCTCTTGGATCTTGGCGTCTGTCGCGTAGTCGATCGACGCGGTCGCTTCGTCCATCATCAGGACTTTCGGATTCTTGAGCAGCGCCCGTGCAAGGCACAGGAGCTGACGTTGTCCCTGCGAAAGGTTGGAGCCTGATTCGGAGACGGGAGACTCCAAGTTCAGGAAAATGTTCTTGTTCTCCTGAGACGTCGCAGCGGTGCCCTCCGACCCCTCAGGAAAAGCAGTGGTGGCCGTATCAACAACAGACAAGTTGCTCGGGCTCGAGGGCGTGGCCGTTCCGGGCGTATCCTGGCCAATGAGATGGACGCGGCGAAGGGCTGTAAAGATCTGCTCGTCCGAGAACAACCCAAAGGGATCTAAGTTACTGCGAATGGTTCCAGTAAACAGCGTAGGGTCCTGAGGAACGATGGTGATGTTTTCGCGCAAATCTTGCAGCCCAATCTTGCTAATGTCAATACCATCGATGAGGATCTGACCGCTTTCGGCTTCCAGTCCTCGGAAAAGAGCAAGGGCCAGGGAGCTTTTCCCCGCTCCAGTCCGTCCAACAATTCCAACTTTCTCCCCGGGCAAAACTGTGAAACTGACGTTCTTCAAAACGAGGTCGAGGTCTGGACGGTACCGGGTGGAGTAATCGATAAATTGCACCGAGCCTTGACTGGGCCAGCCCGGTGGCGGCCTCGAATCAGGAATGATGGCCTGGGCCTCCTGGTCAACCTCCAGATACTCTTTCACCCGTTCGACAGAGTTCATGTTCTGCTGAGCCTCCGCATACAGTCGGACCAGCCAGAGAATATTCTCCGTGAACGTGACGGCGTAAGTCAACGAGAGACCAGCCGCTCCAGCATCGATTCTGCCAATATTCAGAAGCACAAAAGCAGCGGAGAAAAACGCCACCATGGCACCGGTCATGTCCACTCGGAACGCTAGCCAACGATTGCTCGCCCAGAGATAAATGTGCGGCCGGTTGTATGCGTCGATTCGTCGGTGATTTTCATGAATGAAGCGCTGGTTGTCACCATATGCTCGGATCGTGACAATGCCGTTTAAGGTCTCTCCGAATTGCTGGTACAGAGGGCTTCGCTGCACGGATTCCAACCGTTTCAAATCACGGGACGCATTGAGATACACGGCTCCAAGTGCGGAATATAGCATGGTGATAAAGACGGCAGCGATCAGGAAACCAGGCGTAATCACCGAGATGAGAATAACAATCATGATGACGGATGCCAGGCTGTGAAGCATACCAATAGCAACGGGAGCAACCTCCTGGTCAACGGCTTCGACATCCTTGGAAAAGCGATTCATCAGCTGACCCAAGGGAGTCGAGTCGAAGAATCTAAACTTGGCATGAAGCACAGCCTTCAACAACCTCTCATGAAGCCTCCATGACGCGTGCAGAGAACCCCAGAAGAGAACAGCCTCCCTGGACATTGAGATGATTACGTAGGCAAGACCAAGCAAAGCGTAAATACCCAGATAATATGACACGTTGACATCACCGCCGCCGGTGGATGAGCTTGGAGAGCTGATGAGCTGATGAGCACTCCAGGAGGTCGTCCGCGGCACACTACCAGCGATGAAGGATGGGAATTTGAACTGTGCAACGGCTGCGTATCGTCCCACATCTTCCTGGCTAGCCTGCTCCGCATAATAGGCATTCGCCCACTGTCGAATCCAGACATTAGTTGCGACTGAACCGAACTGCTGAGCGCCAAATACGCCAACTGCAGCTATCCAGTAATACCACGGGCCCATGGAATTCAGATACATTTTGACGGTGGACCATTTCACACTTCCGACGGCCTTGGATTCTTTGAGTTTGGAAGCACGCGACCTTTCGTCTTCCGGGTCCTTGGAACCAGGGCCTTGGGTCGTTCCGTTTGGTCTACCTTTCACGACGGATGCGTCTCCATTTGATCTCTCTGCTTGATGTTCTTCCAGGTCAGACGAAACGCGGGATGGGCCGAGAGAGCCGGCTCGGGAAGTAGGCCGTGACTTCTGCAGCTCCTCACCTAGGGCGCCTGAAGCTGCGACTTCGTCAGGAGAACCCTGGATAGCGATTTTGCCATTGTCGAGGACGACGACGTAGTCCGCCTCAGGAAGAGTTAGAGCGACATTGTGCGTGACCAGAATGCAAGTTCGGTGCATCATAAGTGGGCCCCGGATGGCCTCCCGGAAGATGTGCTTGGCAGTGTGCGAGTCTACGGCGCTGAGACAATCATCTAGGAGGAGGTGCCGGGCTCTGCTATACAGGGCACGAGCAAGCGAGATGCGCTGTTTTTGGCCACCAGAGAGACTGATACCTTTCTCACCGACAAGGGTCTGGTCCCCAGCTTCGAGGACGGCGAAATCACGCTCAAGGGCGCATGCCTTGATCACGGCATTATAACGCTGCTTGTCGAAAGGTGAGGCAAAGACGATGTTCTCCTTGATTGTGTCATTGACCAGCCACGCCTCCTGGGCACAATAAGCAACGCTTTCGGTGAGCAACGTTTCTGGGTCCACGGGAAGTTCTGCTCGGTTGGTGGTGACTCCAGGGAGATGGACCTGGCCCTCGAGAAGTTTCATCTCCCCCAGGAGCGCCATCAAGAGGGAGGTTTTCCCTGAGCCAGTAGGACCAGCAATCACGTTGAGCTTACCCAGTCGGAAAGATACGTCGATGTCAATTAAGCGGAAGGCATCACTCTCACCGACGGGAGCACCAGCTTTGCATTTGGAAGTGCTCCAGGTCAGGGTGGCTCGATCCAGTCCGATCTTTGGAGACGCCCCCGGAAGCCGGTAGCTGCGCAGCTGGGTGTACTTCTCCGTTTCTTCCTCGTTCAGAAAAGCTTCGACTCGGTCGATGGACACCTTAGATTCCTGGACGTGGGCAATCATGTCGGCCAACTGGTCCAGAGGCACGCGGAGCAGCGAGAACATGGACAACGCCGGGAACGCAATGGAGGGAGTCAACCGCTTCTTCTCGACGACAGTGTACAGGAAGAAGGAAGTGAAAGTAATCAGGATTGGGCTTCCGTACCACACCGTCGCAGCAATGGACCAGAGGATGTACCGGACGCGAAGGGATTTGAGCTCTGCCCGTCGCTTCTCGTTGACAATTTCTTCGAAGCGCTGTTCCCAGGCAAAGTATTTGATGATCCGGATGTTTTGCAAGACTTCGTTTGTGGAATGAATGCGAGCATCCGTCTTGGCAAGGATTGTATTCTGGATGTCTCGGAACTTTCGCGCAATGAAGACATTGAGCGGAAGAATCAGGACCATCAAGGCGATGCCGGCAAAGGAGCTAAAGCCGAGGACTCGATACAACAAGGTGACAGCCATAATCACTTGCACCGGCACACTGGCCCAGAGGAAATGCAGGTACGCGCACGACTCGCTGACTTTGAACGAGTCGATCGCCATCAGGTTGATGATGGTGCCGACCTTAGCTTGGTTCTGGGCGACCTCCTCTGCCAGGTGAGACTCTGGTTTGTCTGCCTTTTTCTTCTTTCCACCGCCGATGGAAAATTTCCTCTTCTTGGGGGACTCTGGCGGCTGCTCGTCCTGCTTCTCCTTCGCGGTGTCGGTGGAGGCGCCGGCTTTCCGTCTCAGTGCTTTGGCATAGATCTCCCCAATGATGATGGCCCGTAGCTTCAGCCCAATCTTCCGACCAATCCAGAGGGCCTGGCCATCGGCAGTTCCCTGGATGGCACCCGAGCAGAACAGGAGGATCGCGTAGAGCCAGGCGGCATTACGCGGAGTCGACCGCGGATCTTCCACGTACTCCAAAATGGCTTTCAGTAGCAAGGTGGGCAGGAACGTGAAAAGATTGGAGAAGACAGTCCAAGCGGCCTGGATGATGAGCATTCGATCGAAGTAGCGCAGCAGTCTCCAAATGAGTCTATAGTGCTTGTACGCGTGACGGAAATCCTCGAGAACGGCGCCGGCATGCTGAGAAACGGTCAAGTTCCAGACATCCTCCAGTTCCAAGGTCTGTCGATAACCCTTGAAAATCAGAGGGTCCAGCCAGGCGAAGGTGGCGAGGGAAAGGAGACTGGCGGTAGGATGACGGGGGGGTTCCAGGCCGTCCTCGTGCTGGATCAGAACCGTTTTGTTTCCTCTCCGGGTGGTCAGCGCGATGAACAACAACACCGTCGACAGGGAGAATTCCAAGACGGTCAGGATGAGAGCGCATCTGGACAAGGGATGGATGATAGCAGAGCGGAACACGAAGACGGTGAGAAGCCACTGAATGCCATAGAGCGCGGCGGTATGATTCCAAAGCCGGGGGCCGATATGGCGATCCAGCGTCGATAAGAGAAAGCGGATGGCGGCGAGGGACAGGATGTACACCCAGGATATCAACCGGGCGACAGCAGGAATGGTGCCATGGCGACCCCAGGCGTGAGTAACGAGCACAGCAACACACACGCCTACCTCGGCCAACAGAGCCAGGATCTCGACCGCCACCAGAGCGACTTCACCTCGTGGTCGACTGACTTCAAAGTCGCCCTGCGCTACTCGACTGGCGGGCTTCAGTGTCAAATTCGCAACCTCCTCATCCTCATCTTCCTCCGGGGTATCGACGTCATCTGCATCAGCTGTGCCGTTCAGAAGAGGCTTGTACGTGGACCGTCGCCATGCGATAACACGATGGTAGGCGAGTTGAAGAAGAATGATCAGAAGGGAGACAGCGCACGCGGTTAGTGGGAAGATGATCTGGAGGTAGCTGCCAAAACGATCGTGAGCGCCGGGACATGCTTGATTTCGTGGCCAGAACTTACTTGCGTTGGAAGCAGTGAGTGAGGTCATCGATGACCCATATGGGACCATGACATAGCAGGCCCATTGCGGGTCGCAATCACCGATCGGAAAGAAGAAGAAGAGAAGGGAAATGGTGACGAGAGAGAGGAGCAAGCACGCAGTTCTAGCTTGTCGAGGTAGATATTCTCATTTGGCGGGTTGGAAACAATGTTTGCGCCCGCGTTACCGAGAGCCTTCCACCACCGACAAACTAAGCAAGGCGGGCATGGCAGGAAGGCCGGGCAAGGGATCCAGGTATGGAAGAAAAGACAGACTGTTTCTGTCAGTTGCAGGTTGCCAGACCGGCAGAACAAAATAAAGGAGGGAAGAGTAAACAGGGAAACGGATAGAGAGATAGATAGAGAGGTAGGATCGAGGAAGTTGACCTAGAAACTGAGCCGGGAGTCATTGGCTGGTCGGATTAATTCCAGGTAAGCGGCAACGCATTCCCGAGCCTCTCTCATTTGTTAAATCATAAGCTACCTGCTTACTGCAGTTAGCGATATTTTTAGTTAGGTACACCGTAGCTTTGAAGCTTAACATGAGCAAAAAAAAAAAACAGACCGCGCCAACGTCTCCTCTGCAGCCGTCATAGTTCAGCTGGTTACCCGCCATCTGCAATCTGCGTCAGCCGGTAGAATCGCAATAACCACGACTATTAATTACTGTCCCATGACCAATAAATAATTAAGCCCGCCTTTATCAGGCTGTCGCACATGTATAATCTCTAGAAGTGATAATAACAGGGAAAATCATTACTTATATAGTCACTCTACCCAGGTACACCCGTCACTAAGTCCCGAGTCTAGTCTGTGGGGCCAGATAAGGCACACCGCTGGATTGATAATCCTAAACAGGTGTACTCTGTACTCCGTACAGATGGCAGATGCAATCCCAGCCTCTCTGCTTAAGACCTTACAGATATTCCTTTGCTAGCTACGGAGTACTAAAATAGCAGAACCAACATGTCCTTGCCTTTGAATTCCTACAATTCCTACCAGGCGCCTACTGTGAACTTCAGAGTAAATAGTTGCTACTATATAAAGCTACATCATGACCACAGCCCTTCACGTGCCATGGAGAAAGATGCAGTGACAGATCGCCTTCATCTTCACTGCAAAATAATGGAATGGATGACAGTCAGTGACAACAGAAAACAGCCAATTCCTGCGATAGGTACGGAGTATAGAGTACTCCGTACTTTGTGCTTTCCCCGCATGACCCCATGTCTTCTCTGGACTAGTAAATAGTCTGCACAAAGAAGTGCCTACCGTACGGAGTAGTGAACTCCCTGCCTACCTGGTTAGGTACCTTGTAGGTTGTTAACTGATGAACTGAACTGACCCCCTAGACATCTGCCTCTTATCTTATCGGTCAACGCTTTAAATTCTTGTCTTTTCTCTACTACTGTACTACTGCTCCGGAATTTGCTTGCTTACTACTGTCAACCAAGTTTCTTACCTGACATAAACTCCTACCTCGACTTGAGAACATCTTATCAACCTGGGTATTTCTTGGCTGCTTGTCTTGCAGTACAGACTGTCGAGCAGGAGAGACACGTCCATCATGGCAGAACGCATCCTGATGAACGAGTTCAAGACCCTCTCCAAGGAGAAGTGGGTTCATATCGAGGTGTGTTTCCATCTCTCAGCTGATCGCTCTGATCGATCGTTGTCGTCATTTGATTTTTATCCTGCTGTCGGAAGAAGACCATATCACTAGCTGTGACTAATATCGTGGATGGTCTAGCTGAACAACGACGACATCTTCAACTGGAATGTCGCGCTCATCGTCCTCAATCCAGACTCGCTGTACTATGGCGGCTATTTCAAGGCTACCATGACTTTTCCGAGCAATTATCCGTACTCCCCTCCTGGTGAGTTCAGCTGAAGTCTGCTGGTATAAATATATATCATCACTAACAGCACTGGTCCACTGACCAGAATTCCGCTTCCTCCGCCCCCTCTACCACCCCAACATCTACGAAGACGGCAAACTCTGCATCTCCATCCTGCACGAGCCCGGCGACGACGAACTCTCAGGCGAGCTCGCCGCGGAGCGCTGGTCCCCCGCCCAGCGGGTAGAATCCGTCCTGATCTCGATTTTATCGCTGCTGGACGACGCCGAAGTCTCATCTCCAGCGAACGTCGACGCCAGTGTGATGCTGCGCAAGGATCCGGAGACGTACAAGGCCATTGTGCGAGAGAACGTCGAAGCGTCCAAGACGGATATCCCTGAGGGCTTCGTCATGCCCACGCACGAGTCGACGATGACGAAGAAACCTGTTGTGGAGAAGGATGACCTAGATTTCTGGGCTGAGAGCGATGACGAGGACGATGGAGTCTTTGGTGGAAGCGATTCTTCTGACCCTGACCATGACATGGAGATGGGTGACGAATCTGACGATGACGATGACGATAACATGGACGATGTCGTCGACGATGACGACGACTTCTCCATCCAGGAACTCGAGGACATTGAAGAGCACGAGGCGAAGATGTAAGCGATGAAGAAAGCGATGAAGTGAGGCAAAGAAAGAAAAGAAGCTGGACCAGAAGAAATCGGAAGTCTCCCGACTCTAGCCTTCTTTCTTCCCTGCATCGCACCCACTCTTCTCTTCACCGTTTCTCGGCTATTCTGGCACAGTCTCAGCGCAATATTTCAGAGCTCAGCATACTGTTTCATATTGCAGCATTTTCTTTCTTTCTTTTCCACGGCATTTTTTTTCTGCATTCATGGGTCTCATCTAATGCTAATGATTAGTATCGCATAGCGGCAGGAGTTAGTTCAGGCTCACTCACGGTGGTACTGGTACGGGAATGGTGAATGGCATATGGCATGACACATGATACACGGCATGGCACAGGGTGCGGATTCGGGAATAGGAATGGGATAGATACCTGGGACGGCGTTGGGATGGTATGGTATGGTAGCTTAGTTTTCTTATTTTCCTTCTTCTTCGAATTTAAACTAGATATTACCAGATACGATACGAAATACCAGATACCTAGGTGGGTGATCTTTTTCATGATTCCCAAAAAAAATCGGGTTTATCTAGAAATGAATTCAATTTCAACCAGCGGTTTTTTTTTTGTCAGGAATTTTCAGTAGAACAACTTTAAACGGCAATCGAGAATCTTACTCAGTCGTCAGTGGTTATTGGATCTCCAAGATGATTGATTGTCTAGATCGCATGATATATATATCTTTTCACTCAGTATATGTCTGTCCTTTCGAACAATATAAACCAAACAGCAAAAAAAAAACAAAATAAATGCCTGTCCGTGTCCATAAATATAACTGCATCCAATAAATCAAGAAAGGAAATATCAGTAACAAGTATAATGAATATAATGACGCTGACGATGATGATAAATGCCATGATCCCCAGCAAAGAAACTTGAAAGATTTATAGATATGCATGCCGTCAGTCGTTCAAAAGGGCCCAAAGTTGACATTGACACTGACATTGACAAAACCCAGATGGTCCCGAGGTACTCTGTTCAAAAGGGAAAAAAAAAACACATGCATGCACATATATCTAAAATACAATAGATCTCTAACATGAACAGTTCTAAACGTGAGAAAAAAAAAGAATAAATTGTCCTCATGCAACTGGCGTCTCGTTCGGGACTGAAGCAGCGCCGTTGGCCGTCTCCAGTGCCGCTTTTTCATCACTTGGAAGATGCTTGGTAACGGATTCAGTGGCCACCTGGGCGGCCGCGTCACCATTTGCCTTGGTTTCTTCTGGGGCAGCCGGCTTGGTGACGGGAATCACAGCTCGTCGAGGCTTGCCATTCTCCGTGCCCAACACCTCGATCTTGTCGCCCTTGAAGAGGACCGGCCCTTTGATGAAGCCGGGCCTTTTCTCGCCCTTGCCAGCTGGAATCTCCAGTCCTCCGGCAAGTTGACGGGCAGGCTCATCGAGAAGTGGCGGATCCCCCCACTCCCAGTCCAGTTCACCGCCGTATTGCTTGGGGATGCTGGACGGGTCCATAAAGGCTTCTAGAGTAGGCTTCACTTCGGAGGCTGAAAGAATGAAGATTTTAGACACTGTCACTGGATCAAACCAGCGCTTGATCCAGCTCCAGACCGTAGGGAAAAAAGATGGCGCCCCAATGATCTAAACGTGAGGTCAGTACGGAGGATTCACACATACAAATGCGAGTGCTGCGAACATACAAAAATGCGATCCAACGTCTCGGGATAATGTGCTGTCGCCAGTACACTGGCATCTTGCATATGGCTCCGGAGATTCCAAAACTGCCTCAATCCCACTCCGCTAATGTCGACAATGTTGGTCGACGTGACAATGGGGGTTTCCGGGTTCGGTCGTGGTAGCTCCGAACAGAGGGGCAAGACGAACCGTAGCATGTTTTCATAGAGTGCAAACAGCCGCAGAAGCCGGGGAGGCACCTTCGATGTTTTATGGGTCTCTGCCGGAGCGGCGGAAGAGGCCTTTGACGTATATGCGGCCATGTTCTTGCTGTTCAAGTGCTTGACCACGAAGACGTAGACTGGAATGCCGCGGCGATCGCGTCGACCGGTCCATTGAGGGTACTATTCAGACAAGTCAGACAGCATATTTCACAGAAAGACTGTTCTTGTGAAGATGGTGAACAAACCATCCGTCTCGACTCCTCGTAAGACTCCACATCGATATTCTCGTAGAGCGACTCAATCTGGTTGTTCTTCCGCCATTCCTCCGTATCCTTGAACTGATTGAACGCGCCATTGACATCGAACTTGCGCGCACGCAGGAAGCGCCTAGCAAGCAGAACAGAGCATTGTGTCAGCGCAAGTTCAGATGTAGATTTGTTGATTGAACTGGTTCTGGAGCGAAAAGAAAACATACAATAGCGTCGCATCATCATGGCTAGCCGGTTGGCCGTCCTTCTCCGGCTTATAGTAACCCTTTTGTTCGCACACGGTTTTGAATTCGACCAGCTTCGCCTCTTGCTCTGGAGTTAGATGATGCAGATGGCCCGCCAGCCATGCTGTGCCGGCAGCTTGTTTAGCGGAGGCAACGGGATCATTCTGGGAAGGAGTCCGGGCGATGGTGTTCTGATCGGCGGTGTGAACGCTCTCGTTGTCGTCTTCCTGTTGATCAGAGGCGTTCTTCCAGAGTCCCATTCTTCCTCACTCCTTCGGAGCCTTCCTGGCGAAGCTAAATTATCTTTCTTTGTCTCTCCTTTTGTTCAGGCTGATTCTGGCCGGGTTGTGAGGAAGATCAAGACAGGAACTCGCGGGGAAGCAGAAGTACTGGGCTGAAAATAATTATGCTCCGGCAGCCTTCCGCACTCCGATAATTGGATTGGATGGCAAGAATAGCTAGCAGTTACCTTAGGTCCACAACTGAGGCGGTTACCAGCCAAGATTTGTATTAATTTGTCAGCAGACAAAGATAATCAGAGAAGAGGATATTAATATTGATCCAATCAAAACTAACATTATTACCTCATGGCATTCTTACCTTATGCAGAGCTCTTAGTCATGAACTGTGTTGTCCGATACAGTCCTAGCTCGGCCGGCAATCAAGGACGGATCAATGGATGATCATTCCCAACTCAGCTCTGGTCCTTGAATTGGTTAGTTATGATTGCCAAGCAATAACTTCCAATCAATCAACCCATTCATCTGACCTTCGGACTTAAGACGATTCCATTCCGGGGTGAGCTAATTGACTCGAAGCCACACCCGGGCACCGGCAAATTATCAGGTAGACGCCCGGACAATGGAAACGAACGGAACCGATCAGTACTGATAAGAGCTCCGAACTAAGCATTGAATTTAATGGATAGGCCCCGATAATGCCAATAATTGAACGGGAAGGCTAGGGACCTGTTCAAGTCTCCACTTCTTATGCTTATGCCTTCCTTATGCAGGACAGTTCATAACCATGATGGTGTCATAATTCAGACAAGCCTTAAATCCCTCGCTCCGCTCATGCGCCTTGAAGGGGAAGGGGTAGTCAGGTTGACTATAGATTTTCTATCCTCTACTTGTAATTCAGATTCCTGTTCAGACTGCTCTGTACCTCTTAGGATATACAGCCGGGATCAAAGCAGAGCTGTCCGATATGTACTCTGTAAGGTCTGCATCTTTACGCATGGGGCATTTTTAGCTATTGTCATCATTTTGGCGGTGGTCAGGGCAGGGCACTCCGGCCTTAACCGAAGGCCTCATGACTGCCATAAAGTGACCTACAGTGTTGGGATTGGGTCATGTGCCGGCCACATCGAAGCATGACCATGGAGATGGCTAGATGCTCTACTCTCCTCTACAACGACAAAGAATGCGAAATGGGAGAAATTGATGGCACCAGTCGCGTATATGCCGCCGCTAGGAATTATGCATAACTACTGTATGTCCAGTCCAGGTACATCGGCCACTGTCACAGTCCGCAGCTGTTCAATCCTCTGTCAAATCGCCATACTCCCACATGCCACGGCGGTTCTGCTTGGCTTCCTCCTCCAGCTTCCGCAGATGGGCCAGCGTCTCCCCAGCCGCTCGCTCCCACGCCTTGAGCTTCCGGGGCACCATGGCCAGACCCTCCCGGACCACATCCGCATTGATGCTCTGCTCCAGGCTCTTGGACGTTGCTGGGTCGAGGAGCGTGACATGCAACGTGCCTTCCTGAGACACGAAGTCCACATTGGCAACCAGCTCGCGGTCAAAGGTCTGCTCGCCAATGAATTGGACGGCCTCCGCGAGATACTCCGGGGACGTGGGGAATTGTAAGAAGGACAGCACCGCGTCCGAGGCCTGGGGTTTCAACGTCTGCACCGAGAACTGCGGCTGCGTGAGAGGCCGCAGACGGGACCAGGGGATCACCTCGGAGTTCCCATAGTCGATATAGACGACCTCCGCCTGCTGCTTCTCGCGGTCGTTCCGCCGGATCTTGGCCCGATACCACTCATTGTCTTCGGTAAAGCGCGCTGCCACCAAGTCACCAGCCTTGGGAGGGCCCGGCAGCGGTTTGTCGTTGGCCTTGTTGAGGTGGAATGCCCGGAAGGCGTTCATCAGCTCCGTCAGCGCTGTCGTGCCCGCCCCGATCTGCTGCAGTTTCAATTTGCCACTGTCCGGGTCGATGTGAGTGATCATAACATCGCGATAGTCCTTGCGTCGCGTTTCAGCCGCATCACCATTGCCCTCGACCCCGTTGGCTGGCGCCTCCTCATCTTCATCAACCTCCTTGCTCGGGTCCCAGTCGTGCCACAGTCCCTTCCGCGCCTCCTTCGCCTTCTTCTCCGCGGCAAACAACTCTGCTGCGTGGCCGGATTGCTCAGCGGAGTAAGCGTGGACCGTGGCCAAACCCTCCTCGACCAGAACCTTGGCAAAGTTCTCCCGGTTTACGTACATAGTGCCGATGAAGCCGCCAACCTTGTCGAGGGTCTCGACGTCGATCTCCACATCTCGTTGCATACATCTCCGGTTCGCAAACTCGTGTGCCTCCTGCCCAAAGGGCTCTGACGCCTCCCCCGGATTCCGAGCGGACTTGGGAGCACGGATTCCCGAGAGGACAAAGGTCAATTTGGCATTTTCCCGCGGCACCAGGAGCGTGAAACGAGAGGCCGACTTGACAAAGTCAACGATGGCGGGAACCCGCTTTTGTCGCTGCAGAATCGACACCTCCAACTTGGCTTTCTGCAGGTTCTCGGAGTAGTCTTGGTATTGCTTCACCTTGGGAGGCTTCGATGACCACATGCCCTTCCCCTCCTTCTTGGCCGCTTCTTCTGCTGCCAGGAGAGCGTCATACTCGGGAGATCGGTCCTCGTCATCTTGTCGGTGACGGATGACGGACGCATAGCCAGCCTCCACCATGTAGAGTGCGATGTTCGTGTTGCCTTGGATGACGGTGGCCACCTCTCTTTCCTCATATCCCTCCGTTGCCGGCTTCTTACCATCAATGGTGACTTTGACGTGTTTTCCAATCACCTTCTTCCGCAGGTACTCCTTGGCGTCTGTCGCGAAGGGTGCTTGTTTGGGATCGGACGGTTTGGGTTGCCGGATGCTGCTCAGGCTGACCTTCTTCTCGGCCCCAGCCTTGTTTCTCAGGAAGATAGTGTCAGCGTTGAGAACACGACTGACAACGTAGTCGGTATCTGCAGTCCCGCTAGCGGGGCCCTTAGATGCGACATGTCCTGTAAAAAGTCCTCTCCTGCCATCCTTGGCGACCTTCTCGGCTTGGCGGAAGCTCGCCATCTCCGCGCCCAAAAGGGTGGAGTGGTGGTCAAAGCAGCGCGCCAAACCGGCCTCCAGTAAGAATTTGGCGATATTCCCGTTGGGATGAAGCACCGTGCCGATCAGTTGGCCCTGCGGGGTGACGCCGAGTAGTGACGCCTTCACCTTACGCTGCAACAGCCTGGCTTCGACGAACTGCTGCGCCTCGTCCCCGAAGGACTCTGCCGGCTGTTCTTTGCCATCCGCACCGACGCGCCGAGCGGCCGGGGCCCGAATGCCTGCGACGGCAATCAGGGTCTGCAGATGACGGTCAGTAGCGAGCAACAGGCGGATAAGTAACCGGTCCCCATTGAGAACACGCTCCACGACCGCATCGACCTGGCGGGCCTTGAACTCGTCCACCAACGCCTTGGGGTCCGCCACCTCATATTCGGTTTCAATTCTGCCCTTTTCTGCACCAGCCCAGATGCCCTTGCCGTCAGACTTGGCCTGAGCCTCCAATGCCCTCAGGTTGTCGAGCAACGCCAGTGCCTCATCGGACTCGTCACCCCGCTTGCCCGCCTCCTCACGGACCCGAGCCCACCCCTCCTGCACACACAACTCCGGCAATGTAGCATTCGTTCCAGGGAGCTTGACGATTCCATACTCTCGCTTGACACCGGTGGGGATGGTGTACAGAACCTGGAATTGGATCACCTTGCCAACGAGCAGTTCACGGAGGAACTCACGGGACGCGAATGCATGTGGCTGTGACAGAACAAAGAAATGTCAGCTTGTCGCACAAGGCAGTATACAAAGATATCTTCAAATAAGAGAATAGGGAATTCAAAATCCAGAGCAGACTGCTGTGGGCTGTTCTGTGCGTAACCGCATGCAAGTTTAACCCCGCGGGGATTTTAGAAGCATAAAAGGCCACCTTTCCCCTTTCAAAAAGCGTAAACCTCCAACAAAACCAGACAGACAAGACATAAGAGAATACAAGGGAATAAATCAAAATCATGACAATAATCAATTAATTACTGTTTACATACCTCATCGCCTTCCCTCCGTAGCCGGGGTGCAGACACATACGCCAAGCTCAGTGTGCGTTCCTGATTGCGGTTCGTGACATGCGACAGGACAAGGGTGTCGCCCGACAGGACGGCCTTGACGCGGGCTTCGAGGGGCATTTCCTTCCTAACAGTTTTGTCTCGGCACAGTATAAACAGAGGAGGAGAAGAAAAAGGGAGAGGGGGAGTGAAAGAAGGAGTAGGACAGGTGACAACAGACGATTAAAAGTATGTCCGTGTAAGCGTAGGTAGGAATTTGTTAATTAATTGGTTATGTAGTCACAAAAAGGGAAAAGGTGGAGACCCAAAAATAAAAAAAAGCAAACCACCCACGTAGCACACTGCACAGTGAGAGTCTAGGTAGATGACAGGTATGTATTATTTTAGGTAGGCAAAGAAAATAACACCACGATAACAATAGTAATGTCGTCTGTCTGTCGTGGACTTGTGTCGTGTGCAGGAAGCTATATTAAGCGGGGGTGGAAACTGAAGCTAGTACCTAATTTAATTAAATGGCTGCCAATTAATTAGGCCACGGATCTCCATACCTTAGGTAGCTGCCGTAGCTAATTAGGCATCCCAGGTACTGTACGGGGTACCTTCAAAAAGTATGGAGTACAGCATTATCTGTACCATGGGCTTGACTGTGCTGGCATTTTTCCCACTTTGGAGCGGTGAGTCCCAGGTTGCATGTATTCCATTTGCAGCCTAACTCCTCCCTTATTATTCCCTTTAAGATCATTACTTAACAGAGCTCCAGAAGGAGGAGCTCTCACTGTCTAATGTTTTGTGCCGCCTTTCTACCGGTTTTCTCATTCTACGATGGATGATGAGCACTGTAAGCCAATAAAAAATGAGACAGGGAATGCAGCTGTTTTCATTTTATCTAACAAAGATCTATTGCCACTGGCAAATTCAGATCCAGTATCCGGCTTTGTATATCCCATTTCAGATCATCTCATGATTGCGTGTCCACCGTCATGCTAGTTTTGAGTGCCCCCGGATCAGGTACCCTCAAAACTCGACCTGGTCATTTCATTTATGCGGCAATACCGATAACACCTGTAATTGATTGATGAGCATTTCTCCTTTTGATCAAGGGGATGAGCAGCATATGATGACATACCGCAAGCAGGGCGGGGACCGGCGTTACCGGTCTTCTTGGACTCCTCGTTGCCGCCACGGCCGAGGTCATCAGTACCGGCGTGAACGACGACGGTGCGCTATTCTCTCGAGTCAGCGCGACACATCCAGGATACCTCAATCGAAAGAATCACAGGTCACAAAGAAAAGAGAGATAGAGGGAGAGAGAGGGCTACTTACGCCAAGCACGCTCTCAGCGCCAATCAGCTTGACATGCTTGTCCTGAATGGAACCGACAGAGTTGCCATTAGCGTCGGTCTTGATGTTGCCCAGGTCACCAACATGGCGCTCTTCGTCAGTAGGAGCACCGTGGGTCTTGCCGTGGGGGTTGACTGAAGACATGCTCGTCAGTGGTGTGGACTTTCTACTACCTCGTTTTGGAAGACATACAGTGAGGACCGGCAGAGGTGCAGCCGTTGGTGTTGTCACCGAACTGGTGGATGTGGAAACCACGCTCAGCGTTGGGGTCGTGGCCGGTGATGTTCCAGGAGATGGTGGTGGGAGAGTTCTCGTCGGGCTGCTCGAAGGTGACAGTGCCGGAGACCTTGGAGTCTCCACGAAGGACAGCGACTGGTGGGAAGAAAAGTCAGCTCGAGAACATTGCATCCATTGAAATACTCTGCTGCAGAAGATTCGTTTACAAAGGTGAAAGCCAATGGGACTGAAAGTGGCACGGAAGGTAGAGGAGAGCTTCAATGGTCTGGGGAGCAACCCAATCAGAAGTCTCCTCCGAGCCAGTGCCCATGCTCGATCCAGCACCAGACATCCTAGGAACTGGTGCCTGGAAGCTACCCAGAGGGAAGCTTTTGCATGGAATTTTCCGAACCATAACTAATGAATGATGAACAGGCACAGCAGCAGGCAAAGCACCATGATAGGCCAACGACAGAAGGGGGGGGCAATTTTGGCGCCTCACAAGGTGCTCAAATGTGCTCAACCTGGGGGACGATCGTGGAGAACCAGCCCGCCAGGGCGGGGAGACAAAACACATAAGAAGGGGACTGCGACTGGAGGGAGGTAAGAGGGGCATTCTCTACATACCGGCCTTGACCATTGTGACGGTGTTTCAACTGTTTTTCTCGATTGAACTCTCGAAGAAAAGGAGCAGAATACAATGATGAAGAGCTCTCGGTTGGGAATTGGGAAACGAGGAAGAGACTCTTTTAAGAGAGAGGGAAGAGAAGACAAGCCAGAGCCAGAGCAGTCGGACCGGCTTTCGCTGAGAGGGGAACCCCACCTGCTTCCTCCCTCATGGCACCACCTTCCAGCCTCGCCTTCGAGAACTTGCGGCCGGTCACCTGCTACTGGTATATATTGTACCTCCATAACGACAATCAAATTAACATCTTCGTTTCTCATGAACAGTGACGACTACTTTTACCATCCCTATCCTCTCTCCCAATCTGCCCTCACCCCTTCTCATGTCAGGATGGATATCATTCTCTGGCTGTTCCGGCCCGACACAGAGCGGGGCTATTTCCGATGACGTTTGTTTTGGTGTGGTTGCGGGAGCTCTGTTGCAACTTGCCCCTCCGTGCGCCTCAGTTTTCCGTGAGGGCCCGTCAGCATCATTTTGACACCATCCGACGCAACGATGGAGAGCTATGAATTCATAAGCAGTTCTTGGCCAGACCAGAGCCTATGAGATGCTACCTGACTAATCTTTCACCCGATGCCGGCTGATAAATACAACAGCTATCTAGCTTAGTAATCAGATGCGTGATTGCCCCGCACCACCCCACTGGTAGCTACCTCGGAGAAAATAGAACGACTAAGTAGAAAAGGAGCCCTTTCATAGAATGCAGAGATGATTTTTCCTGTCACGAGGCTCATGGCGAAAGGATTTGTTTTCTCTTACTTATTTCCCCTTTCGGAAGGTCGCTTCTTCAAGTCTGTAAGAACCTATCTACCCTATGCAACTTACTCCGTACTATTCCGCCATATAGGTCTCAACTATGGCCTCGCAACAAATGAGACGGAGATAAACGAAAGAGAAAAATGGAAGAAGGGCAACTAAGTCAACACGTGGAAACGTTACTGAGGGCACCGGAATGAAGAAGGAATTCCCGCTAGAGATTCCACCATCAAGCGTCTATCATTAATTCATAGTCCATCTCATCAATTGCTTTGATATCACAACTTTTGGGTTTCATACATGACAGTTCTGGAAGAAGAGAGTTTACGCCTGGATCTTCTGCTTCAGCAGTTCCTTCAGGGTCACAGCGTCAGCCGCAAACTTCGAGATACCCTCCCGGAGTTTCTCCACTGCCATGGCGTCCTCGTTGAAGTCGAATCGGAAGAGGGACTCGTTGTTCAGGTACGAGCGCTTGGGGATGTCCAGGGAGGCGGCACCGGCAGCGTCCAGCTTCTTGGGCACGGGCTCGTTGGAGTTGTACAGCTGCTCCAGCAAGTTGGGCTGATTATGTTCATTAGCGGTCTAGGATCATTCAGGAAAAGCTGGATCAACGAGCAAACATACCGAGATCGTCAGGTAGTCACAGCCAGCCAATTCGGTAATCTCACCGGTGTTACGGAACGATGCACCCATGACGATCGTCTTGTAGCCGTGCTTCTTGTAGTAGTTGAAGATGTTCTGCACCGACTTGACACCAGGGTCTTCCTGGGGGGTGTAGTCCCGCTTGTGAGCGGCCTTGTACCAGTCAAGGATGCGGCCCACGAAGGGGGAGATGAGGAAAGCACCGGCCTCGGCAGCCGCGATGGCCTGGACGATGGAGAACATGAGAGTCAGGTTGGTGTTGACGCCGTGCTTCGACTGCAGGATGTGAGCAGCCTGGATGCCCTCCCAGGTCGAGGCGATCTTGATCAGGACACGGTCCTTGGAAATACCGATCGACTCGTAGAGCTATGGTGGGAAAATCACAAGTCAGCATTGCGTCTTTCTGTTAAACTCCGTGTAGAGGACTACGATGATACCTTAATGATGTGCAGGGCCTTGTCCACAGTGGCCTGGGTATCGAAGGAGAGACGAGCGTCGACTTCAGTGGAGACCTTTCCGGGAATGATCTTGAGGATCTCTTTGCCGAACTCGACCAGCAGGCGGTCGAGAGTGGCATCGACCTGCTCGTCGAGCGTCTTGCCCTGCACGGAGAATCAGCATCTTATTCTCACAAGAAGAGTCTCGCAGTTGACAGAAAAACATACCTGCTGCTTGCCATACTCGACAGCGACGTCAATGAGCTTGGCGTACTCGGGCTTCTTGGCAGCCGCGAGGATCAGAGATGGGTTGGTGGTGGCATCCTGAGGCTTGTACTTGCCAATGGCTATGGCGAGCTGTCAGTCCTGGCTTCTCCCGACTATCCATTGAATTGTCTTTCTTCGAATATTCGGGGGTGAAGGAGACGACTGATGAAATCGAAATCACATACTGGCAAAGTCACCTAAACAGTATCGTCAGCACACTGCCTTCTCCATTTCCGTTTCATAACACGAGTGCAATGTACTCACCAGAGTCGCACACCACGACCTGCAAACCAACGAAAAATCATATGTTAGACATCATCGATCCAAATAAACACCCATGTCACACCGCCCAATACGCAGCTATTTGGGGAGACAGCAAAGGAGGAGTTGCACTTACAGTGCCAGTGGCTTTCAATTGATCGAGAGAGGAAGACATGGTTGCTGTGCGGTATGGAACGTAGAATGGGTATCTCTATGGAGAAAAAGGACGATCGATTGCGACACAACGATTCTGAAGAACTAAAATGGAGAATGAGTATCGACTGGATATATAAAACTAAAGCAAGTGGCAAGGTCGGTGCCGAGTTTCTGCGAGGAGGGGTGAAGCAGAACGGCGCCCCGTAGGATGGTGGGGCAGCTATGACGCCGCCGTCTTCCACCACCTCCGAGATGGCATAGATGAAATGTGTCAGCATCCATAATCATCTACAAACACTTCTATTAGCTCTAATTGGAAACACAGCCATATTAGTGGGTTAGGTTGTGCCGGTAATAATGTTTCCAAAGATCTTTGTCACTGGATAAGCACGATACGGAGTCCTCAGAGACCCGACAGTCATGGCTCACTGGCCTGTTATTTGTTGTTCTCAGGACCCTCCATCCGGTGCAGAGTGCTCCGACGGCGCATGATGACTGGCCCCTGGTCCACTACTGCCCCAACCGGAATTGTACCTTGAAAGGCACACCGAAATTACCATCCAAGCAAGAGGAGTTCCTCTTCAGCCTAAATTAAATCGACTCACGTGCATCCTTACTTCCCTCCTACACTACTAGACTAGCATTCCAGGTGTTCACGGGAATCGGATACCTTAGAAGGAAAAAAGGCCAGACTTGGAAGATCATTCGACATTAAGGATATGAACTTTTGCTTCATACATCGTCTCGTCTCGTCAGGGGGAGTTTGAACGTCACAAAGAAGTTTTGGGAAGCAAAGAAATTTCACGAGTCAAGCCCCTTAGCATAAAATCTGCAGAACTCAAAAGTTGAGGGCTCCCAAATAACTCGGGCCACATGTCTAGATGCATAACAGAAGAAGGAAAAGAAAATATCAATAGAACCTTTTTGAACGCCCTAAAATGGAAAACCACTCCTTAGCAGACACAGAAAAGGCTGGGATGAAAAAGAAAAGGGAAAAGACAGCAGATACACTGCTCATGACAGTTAGACCTGCCGGACTGTCATGAGACCAGTGTATTGATACTATCAGCAGTTGCGAGAAACAAAGTTTCTCTCTATTCTTGTCGACGAAAGAAACGCATAGTTAGGCTTGTGTCGTCCAGTTGCCCCTAATGGCCCAATCCTCACTTGGCATGGGCATGATAGAGAAGCCGCTATAAAGCCAAAGAACGGATCTGCGCGGCTATGTGACCTGAGTACGCTATTTGGCGATACCAACACGTCTATTTATCCTCGACGTTGGATACAACCCCATTCATACTGATATTCATGTCAGTAAGTTGCCTGGATGGCATCACTCGCGGTATAAATATGGGGACTTACAACTCTCCCAGCTTCATCGCCCGTATATACGACGTGTGGGAGTGGAAGGATGCAGCTGATCCCCGCAGAGACGTTGGCACCGTTATCTCGGGTATTGTCAATGTGGTGAAGTTGTCGAATCAAGTCCAATTCAAAGTGCCCGTTACGGATGGTTTTGCTCCAAATCTGGTAGGAACCCGACAATGGTCAGAACAACTTGAACAGGTCAGCATATAGAATATAGTGCGTTAGACTTACATTGACAAGACCTCTCTTGTGACCGGTGAAGAGGAGCTCTCTCTGCACCCACTCATTGCTAGCCCCCTCGTAGAATGCACAAGACACGATGCAGTCTTCACTCGTCTCACACACGGCTTGATCAAGCAGAAGGGCTCCGTTCAGAGAATACAGGGAAATGCGACTCCCCCGACAGATCATTATATTCCCTGTCATATCATTAATCCGAGCGCACTGCAACGTGTTAGCTGTTGTTACGACTCGTGTTTGAGTGACGAAACTCACCTCCACAGGTCCGTTTGCTGGAAGCTCCCTGACAAAACGCTGTCGGTTCAGATCCCAGAGCATGATTTGGCCATCCGTTGACGCGGAGAGGAGGGTACTGAAAGACCGAGAGACAGCTAGTACCGTCACGGGAGTTCGGTGCCCAAAGAGACAAGCCTGAGGTTGCAATTCTACGGCCTTGTTGGTTGAGCTGAATGACCATATTGATACGGTACAATCCGATCCCGCGGTAACCAACGTGCGCGAGTCCGCGAAAATTGCACATGATAACTGGCCGACATGCAAATGCTCGAAATGCCCAAGCATCTACCATTCGATCAGCGATGATATAGTTTTGTTGTCAACACGGCAATCCATTACCTTTTTACTATCCGCAGCATAAAATCGTACGCTGCCATCAGAGAACCCCCATTCCATGTACTTGTCATAGGCCGGAGGGACATTTAATCGGAAAGCAGCCGTACAGAGCAATCGGTCTTGTTTCATGGTCAATGACGACACCCGTTCCTGGATATCTATGCAGAGTCAGGGATGAGACTGAATCCTGTAAATCGGGAGGGCTCTTACCAAGCAAGGAAACGGGAACCCGCGTTAGAGACTCTGCAAGAGTATCTAGCCGACTCTCGCCACGATGAGGGTCGTCTCTACGCGGGTGAGGCTTGTGAAAGATTTGGTGCGGAGTTTGTCCGAAGTTATGTATGATGCCAATAGTAGCCAGCCGTTCAACTGGATCTTCGATGCTGTCCACGTCCTTGGCGCCTTGATAAGAAAGATGATGGAAGACATTGACGGCTTCAACTGCAGCGTCGCCTTTTTGCTTGAAGCCAAACACAAGATCAATCCATTGGTGCAGGTGTTGCGTGACATAAGGACTTTCCAGGGCTTCACGGTGTTTCGCAATGAAGATCTTAGGATCGCCCTTCGCCCACGGCGGCAATTCCACCGAATCAATCGACGTTGTCATGTTTTGACGGAGGCCAAAGTCATATTTGTTTGAGTTGACCAAGAATTCAGGAAGATAGAAGAACTCGGGGATGAGCTCCCGGACGTCCGACATGTTTCCACGTGAAGCGGATTCCCATGCTTTTCCGACGGAGTAGAACAGCCGGTCTGCATGATCAAAAGTACCGCCTTGAAGGAGAAGATATGACTTCACAAACGGCTGGAGACGAATCAGATAAGAACTGACAATCATCGCAGAGGAGTAATGTGTCCCGTAGTGAAAAGCGGGAGCGTTTTCGTCACCCATCTCAGCAAAAGATTTGTAACGCTCTCTGAATTCGGCCTCTCTTTCCCGAGTCTGGCAGCCCATGGGTTTTGAAAGATCACGAAAGCTCTTCGGATCGGTCAGATCTAGCTCCTCACTCGTGTAATCGGCCAGGACCCATGGAAAAACAGGGTATTGCGTCAGATCGTTAAACGTTCTGCCAGCAAGGGTGTTGATGAGCATCAGATAGTGGAAGTTGGACATTTCGCCCTTCACCCACTTGCGTGTGGCAGGATTCAAAGACGATTGACCAAACACACTGGCGAATTTCGACCCCAAGGACTGCGGGACATCCTCCTGCACTCGCAAAGTTTCAAATCTCCAGATATCTTCTGGACGGCTGAGGCCCATGTTTCCGCCAATCTGCGGCGCATGGGCAGAGAGTTGACTGTAGAGTTCGTCTCGCGCTCGTGACGATATCAAGGTAAGCAGATAGCTGCGACCGTCGGTGAAAAAGACCTCCAATGCAACATCTCGGAAAAGAAATCGCCGTTTTGAAACACTGATGAGATCCGACCACTTCCAGCTTCTTGTCTCGTGTTCTCGTGATTTGCGCTCGTTCGACTCCCTCCCGGAGATCATGCGAACAAAAGGATCTCGTTCTTCCGGAGGAGCTTGCCAGACGTTGACGATTTCCCCATCCGCTCGTTGAAAGAAATTGTCCAATATATAAACATAATCTTTTCCTAAGATCAAGAGCCCTTCGCACGCCTCTAAGCCGACGATGCGAGACATATTACACACATTCTGGACTTGATCTCCGCGGTGGAGACTGCGCATAACCTTTCTGTTTTTGTCCTCGTAATCTTCGAGGTCCACTTTGGGATCATCTATCATCTCAAAGCTATCTTCGAGCCCGTTCCTCTCTTCGGGATCACCCCCTTGGGCTTCAGTGTCCCCAGGCTCTGCCTCCAAGGCGGTCGTTGGGGTCAGTCCAAGGGCTTCACCGCTGACGGTAGACCGCACCTGTGTGCTAACCTTGATGACGGGAGGTTCGGATGCTTTTCTCTTCGGCTGATAATCCTGGCGCTCTCCAGAATCGTCCGGGATTACGCGAAGTCGCATGCGACTACGTCCCTCTGTCTGGTCAAGACGCCATTTCTTCTCTCCGTCCTCTTCCAGTAAGCCCCCAAACCGACGCAGATCTTGGGAGAGTCGAGAGAATACAGACCACATGAAAGTGAGATTATCGTGCTGATCTTGGAGGAGCCTTTGGTGCTTCAGGGTTTCTGATGCAAAAATGTTCGATGTCCAGTGATCAAATGTACTGGAGTGTTTGCGAATTATTTCCTCACAGGCTTTGTCCTCTTGGATCCATTGCTTGAGTCTTTCTTTGCGTTTTGCTATCCGAGACCGTGCAGATTCTTCAATTTTACTGTTCTCTTCTTGAACAAAGGCTTCCCAGGATTTGGATATTGTGCCGAAAAAGAAAGCGTCCAGGTCTTCGCGTTCATCATCCACCCATCGTAAGAAAGCACCATCATCCATGCCGACAAGCTTCTCGAAACCGCCAGAGAGCCGCCGTTGCAGTGCTGCTGGTGCATGGCTCAAAATCGAGGTTGTCTCGGAAGGTTTCTGAACGAGAATAATTCTCCACAAAGTGGCCGCGGCTAGCCGGACTTCATCTTTCTCAGAGATCAACTTGGTGTAGAGCAAATAGCACAGCAGCTTCAAATACTCCAACTCGGGTTCTCCTGCAGTAAGAATGATTGCCTGCCAGTACCCAAGACGATTTAAAAACAAGAGGGTGTCCGCATCGTCGACATCTGACAGCTTCAATAAGACAATCCGAAAGAGGACCGAGCGGATAGTGTTAATTGCCTGGCTGCAGAGACGAATGATCTTCAATGACGAGACATCGGGCCTACGTAGGTATTCGAGAATTGTTCCAGCAAAGTCAAGAGTCGCACCAACGCCACCTATGAACCAGCCTTCGTATAAGGCCTCACCAACATGAGTCATGAAGCGAGCCAGATTGGTGAGAACGCGCGGTTCCAGAAGCAGCGTCTGGTTCAACGACAGCGTGTCTTCCAACGCTGAGAGGATGTTTCGTAGTAGCCATGATTCGAAATAGGTTTGATACTCCAAGAACCCGGGAGGTGTCTTAAGGAACAGGCCCAAACCAGAAAAGTCTTTCCGTACGAGCAACTGGTCCAAAAACACGTTTACCACAAGCTTCAGTATGTCTCGAACAAGCGGATGGCTGGCCAAAGGTTCATTCCCCTCAATCTTCGGTAGAGCAATGCGATGGAGATGCGCAGATGATGGAGTATATTTAACCTTGTCCGACGATATAAGAATGAAAGATGATCCGCGTCGCAACGGCCGCCCAGGTTCGTCTTGAGCATCTGACGGCTCAACAGTCGTAGTACGTAAAACTGGAGGCACAGTGGGGATAGGTCGAACAACCACACTGTTGACGTCGAAGCTAAGCCCAGTTTCACGAGAACTTAATTCCACCTCAGCGCTCACTGTATTGGAGCCAACAACGACGGAAAACAGGACAAGCAGTAACCTCTGGACATAAGTCGATGTTGCGGCAAAGTCTCGGAAATCTTGAGACTTGGCGTGAAGATCAGCAAGAAATCTGACGACAGTCGTCAGAATGGAAAAGTCCTTGGACGAACTCTTGCGAGCGGTGACTTCTGTGTCCCGATGAGCATTTGGCCTACATGATGAACCAGACAACTGGAAAAGGGAAGATGCTTACCAGCTGGATTGGAGGAAGGTCCAGAGGGACCATCATTTTGAGCCGTTGGCGTTTGGGGAGGATCGCCATCCTTCTTCACGACAGATGGTCTCTCATCACCTGAGACGGCCTCGTTCAAGCCACTCTGTAGCATTTCTGTAAGGACCGGGAGAACTTCTGGGAAGACCACTTTGGCCTGACACTTGGAAATGAGCAAGTCTAGAAAAGCTGAAGAGTCGAAAGCTCTATCAAATCCCAGCTCTGCGACGTCGATCCCGAATAAGATGGCAAAGCAGACAGTCCAGAGGGCCGGGACATTCCACCATCGTTTCAGACGATGCCTCATGATGACATATCCGCCAGTTTTATCGGAAAGCTTTTTACTATAAGGACTCCCATGAATAACGATTAACCGCGCAAGGATCTTGGTCGCCAAAACCACCACTTCAGGTTCATCCTCGCACATGAGATATAGAAGCCACTAACATTGTCAGCACCTGCCGCTGAAGGATACCGGATCTGTAACCAACCTTGTTTGTTACGGCTCTTGCGAACTTCTTAATCGTCACGACATCATCAGGGGTGCAGACGTAGTCGCAATACATGCGGAGGAGTTCCAAGCCTATTTTAGATTTTGGCAAACCCTTCTTTACGGTCCGATCTGAGGAAATGGGTGACTGTCTGGCACGGGAATCAAAGCGTAGGCTTTTCTTCTTATTCAGCTTTGGAGATTTATCTTCATGAAGCGCGTAGGTGATAAATAGAGCCAACGATCGAAGTAACTCTGCAGAGACACAAGTCTCGAGCAGCGACCGAAATGCGGGGATAAAGAGACTAAGAGCCTCTTCAGTGAACTCCTCGCCCTTCAAGGCGTCCAGAAGCTTCTTGTTGACCCCTGTGAAGCATGAGCACTAAACAGTGGCAGAACCAGAACCATGGCACTTACGCATGCGAGACAAACGCCTAGCATTGAACCGGCGGTATTGACTTTCGGTAGCGAACGTCGAGAATTGAGAGTAGTACATCTGGAGCAAGGAGAGCTCACCAAACCGCCAAATGTCAAGGTCTACAAGTAGTACACGATAAGCAAGTGGGTTGGTGATCATGGACTTGTTTGGATTTTCGAAGTTGTATCCCACAAAGGAGAGGATCAATCGAAGAAGGTCGATAGCAAGCGCAGATCGTTCGCGGTTATCTGAGCAGACTGTCGAAGTCCTAGAAGTCCCGGACTGATTTCCCTGAGGAAACCCAAGCTTCTCCCGCAGTAGCAGCGCAAGTATGCCATAACCGTTGTCTCTTTCCATGGCCTCGCTATTCCTCCAACTGTCTTGGATGGCTTCGAACAGGATCTCGACTGCAAGGACGGTGCTTTCTACGGTACTCGCGGCCTGGAGCATGCTCAGATGCACGGCAGCACAGCCGCCGATCCGCCAACTGGCATCATCGAGGGATTGAGGGACAGACACCACAGGATCACCTGTCAAGATCCCCACTCCATGCGAACGGGTCAAAGCATCATTAATTGCTGGAATAGCACCATTGACCGCGATGGCATTACCGCCAGCCTTGGTCAGCTGGTGCAGGTTCTTCGCTGCCTGTCTCGACAAAGACTTGACGAGTTGCGATTCGTCAATGTTGTTGCTGTCATTATCATCCAGCACTGTCGTTGGAGATAGGTTGATGAGAAAGGAACTTTCAGGGACTAAAGCGCTCGCTTTCTGCCGAATGGCGGTAACGATATCCGAATGTTCTTCTTTACCGGGATGAAGACTCTCATTCCGCAGATTCAAGGCAGCAGAAGCTTTGTAGGTCTGGAAAGAACCTAGACAATCCTGAAAATTGCCGTGATATCGAGGGCCAAGATGATAGAATACCGCAACCATGTCGTCACTGAAAGTCTCTTCGAACAAGATTGCGTTGGCGAGGGACCATCGGGAAGACGATATGCCTTTCCCAAGCCTCACAGCCAGATCCTGAGGTGTGCCGAAAAATGCCTGGACCCGGGGCGGCTTATTCGGCGAACGGGCTACAGGAGCATTTGGGTAGTCAATTCTCAGCTGCTCAACGAACTCGCCGTTTACGAAAAGTGAAGCGCGGGCCGGCAACGTAGCGCGAGCTCTTCTATGGATGACACATATATGGTACCATCGATCCGGCTCGAAAATAACCGACTTAAAACGTACACTTGGACGAGGGCCATTTATCGAAGTTTGCAGAATAAAGTTGCGGGTATCCTTCTCCAGGTAAGCGAGTACAAAACAGCTCTGGCTGGGATCAAAAACCCCAAAGATGGTCGTGTGAGACATGGGATCGAACTTGTCAAAACGAGCCCATACCGCCAGGGTGTAACCGGCGGATGCGGTTGGTGGAAAGGGCCGACCCAATGTGGAGAATTCGACGGAAGAATAACCATGAGACGACATATCAAAATGGATACAAGGCGGTCCTTTGGAGGATCGAATTGCATTGAGAAGGAAACGCGATGCCTGTGGGCAATCATATGCTCGTCGATACATATCTACGGCATCGTTGAGACTGTTGACTCCCTCAAGACAGAGGAACTCGGCTAATTCTCGGTAGAGGGCCTTCTCATCATCAGATCGATCACTGCTGAACAGAATTGGCAAAATTGAGGACAGCATGCCAGTTGCATGGAGAGCAACAACGTTCCTTCGGGAATGTGACGCCAATTGGCAGAGGCATGCCGGGATGGCTAATCTCTGAATATCATGATGTGTTCCTTTGGATGATTGGGACAGCCACGTTCGAAGGAAAGGACCCAGAAATTCTGGACGTTCAACCGTCTCCGCGGTTCCCAGTAGTTGATCCACGGCAGCGCGGATGGTGGACGACGAGGTTGTGCCGCTGTCTGATGAAAACCTCGTGCTAAGCGCCGTGAAAAGGCCACTGACAGTCTCCTGGCACAGAGCCGCTGCCAGAACCCCTCCATACAACTGCTCCGTGTCGGTTGATCTCGTGTCCCCATCATCGAGCTTTTCAGCCAGAAGCTTCAGGGTCTCTTCAAGGGAGGCAGTTCCCCCTCCCTCGATCCTCTTTGCAAAGAACCGTCTGTTCCCGGGATGATCCTTCAGGCACTCTGCAAGCACAGCCAGAACATCTTTAAAAAGCGTCAAAAGACTCTTCCTCTCTTCCTTGGACAGAGATCGCGGATCATAGCGTTCTGCTAATCGTCTCAAGAGGTCCAGTAGCGTCTGGAAGCCATCAAGATTTCGGAATGCATCTTTCGCTTCGTGGGGGCGATCACTGTCGATCAATGTGTGACGGAGCCGCAGGAGGCTTTCGGTAGCTGCAAGGGCATGTTCGAGGACTATGGGACGCTGAACACAAATTTCCTTCAGAGCGTCAATGACGGGGGCCAGTTCAGTGAGGAGCCGCTCGGACATGGACGACGGAGGAGGGGTTGAGGAATGCCGCGGGGCAGGGGAGCTATTCATGATGCCGCGAAGTCCTTCCCAGACCAGATCTTAACAATGCCCAGCACCATCAAAAAACCATGCGGGCACCATTGATCTGGACTTGAGGGAACGCCACAGCATGCAATGGGAAGTGTCGGTGCTCGTCGTTCAGGTCATGACAGTACTTATGGTGGGCTGGGTGCATGTCTCAAGAGGACCAGAGAAATGAAGCTGCTAAGACAATCTCAGTTGCACAACATGGAAACATCAAACTGTGGGATATGGCCTGCAGCATCAGGCAGACACACGCGACCAGCCTGTAATATCTGGCAGGGAGCTTGGAAGAGCTGTGGCTTCCGTCGTGCAGCTCTGACGCAGCGGCGGGCATAGCGCAGGGTAGGTAGTGATCACGTGATAATGTGGTGACCGAACCTGCATGATTGGCTGATGGGAAGGCCGATAAGATGATAACACTTGGGCGGTCAGTGGTCACTCTTGGCGACCGACCCGCCGCTCCCGTGACCACTGTGACAATACCATACCAATAATACGCCCCAGCCACTGTGTCACTGGATGTGCTGGACGGGGCACGCGATCATTGCATGGTGGATGATCGACTCCGAGTGCGGCCATAGGACCCACCAATACCTGCATGGTACTCGCTCACCGCCAACGGAAATGCTGAGCTAGGCAAGCAGCAGGGACCTCATCCGCCTGTAACTGCCTTGTACCCCGGCTGCCGCCTCAGCCTGCCTGCCTGCTCTGGTCCTCGCCGCCACATGCCGGATTATCGCTCGATGCCAATTCACGCCTCACTCTGTGGGCCAACCCGCAACCATCCGTGTAATGATACGGTAACCAGTCACATCATCCAGCCTTGCTTCCACTTCCCCGGTCTGGGCTAGGCTGGCTCATCGACTCATCGCGTTATCTGTCAACCTACGGAGTACTTGTATCACCCATCTTCCATCCTCTCTCTCTTCCTCTCTCCATTCTTCATCAATCTCATCATCATCCCTTCTTCCAACCACTACTTGCCTCCTTCCCCATCCATATTTTATGCTTCCTTGAGTGTCCACCCCGTCCGCCACCATGAAAGGCTTCCTCGGCCTTTCCCTGCTGCCACTGCTCACGGTTGCATCACCCGTGGTCGTTGACTCGATCCACAACGGAGCAGCCCCCGTCCTCTCTTCGTCCAACTCGAAGGAGGTTCCGGACTCATACATCATCGTCTTTAAGAAGCATGTAGACTCTGCTTCTGCGGCAGCACATCACAGCTGGGTGCAGGACCTGCACCAGCAGGCCGAGATTGAGCGGACGGAGCTCCGGAAGCGCTCCCAGTTCCCTTTCACGAATGACGTCTTTCAGGGTCTGAAGCACACCTTCGACATTGGAGGGTCCCTGCTGGGCTACTCTGGGCATTTTGATGAGAGAGTCATCGAGCAAATTCGCAGGCACCCTGATGTGAGTTGATAACTCCTCCCCGAGAATCGGTTCTTGGCGAACTCGTGACGTGACTGACCCGTTCAAACCAATAGGTCGAGTACATCGAGAAGGACTCCATCGTCCACACCATGGAGGTCCCAACCATCGAGAAGAATGCTCCTTGGGGCCTGGCTCGGATCTCTCATCGGGATAGCCTCAGCTTTGGGACGTTCAACAAGTACCTCTACGCTGCCGATGGTGGTGAGGGTGTCGATGTCTATGTCATCGACACCGGTACCAATGTCGACCATGTAGACTTCGAGGGCCGTGCCTCCTGGGGCAAGACTATCCCCGTCGATGATGAGGATGTCGACGGCAACGGACATGGAACCCACTGCTCCGGTACCATCGCTGGTAAGAAGTATGGTGTTGCCAAGAAGGCCAACGTCTATGCTGTCAAGGTCCTCAAATCCAACGGCTCAGGCACCATGTCTGATGTCGTTAAGGGGGTTGAGTGGGCAGCCACCCAACACCTCAAGAAGGTGGAGGATGCCAAGAAGGGCAAAGTCAAGGGCTTCAAGGGCAGCGCTGCCAACATGAGTCTGGGCGGAGGCAAGTCTGTGACGCTCAACCTGGCAGTCAATGCCGCTGTGGATGCTGGCATTCACTTTGCAGTTGCCGCCGGCAATGACAATGCCGATTCGTGCAACTACTCTCCCGCTGCTGCAGAGAAAGCCATCACGGTTGGAGCTTCGAACATCGCCGATGAACGTGCGTACTTCTCCAACTATGGCAAGTGCAATGACATCTTCGCTCCTGGTGTCAACGTTCTATCCACCTGGATTGGCAGCAAGTATGCCGTCAACACGATCTCTGGAACCTCCATGGCATCTCCCCACGTTGCCGGTCTGCTGGCCTACTTCCTCTCTCTTCAGCCCTCTAACGACTCGGGCTTTGCTGTTGCCGAGATCACTCCCAAGAAGATGAAGGAGAACCTGATCGCCATTGCAACCGAGGGAGCTCTGACTGATGTTCCATCCGACACTACCAACGTGAGTTTCCTCAGTCTCCCAAGGGTTGATTTCTTAGCTTGCTAACTTTTGATTCTTCTAGCTTCTGGCGTGGAACGGCGGTGGCTCTTCCAACTACACCGAGATTGTCGCCAAAGGCGGCTACAAGGTCACGTCGCGGTCTGTCAAGGACAAGGTCGAAGAGCTCATCAACGAGGCCCAGGAGGTTGTCAGTGAGGAGCTTGGTGCAATTTACAGCGAGATCATGGACGCCGTTGTCGCGTAAATCTAGGTAGATGATAATGTCATGAGCACCATCCACCACATAGTTACGGTTACGCTATAGGCTATAGGGCATGGGTCGATGGGAACGGCTTTGTTGGGTACACGTCCGGGCGCAGGTTGACTTTCGTTGCGTTGCTGTCGTTTCAATTTGAATTGTTGCTCTTCCTATTGCTTGCTTTCTTGCATCACTCATCATCATCGTTACCATCCAGGGGGTATGTGTTCGGTCGTCTTATCATTATCACGCCATAACACCCTCAAGGCCTGGATATATTTTTCAGCTCCACTTGACACGATGCGGAATTATATCTAGCTGCCCTGAAATCTAGATGAGGCCATAGATTGTTGTTCTTGCATTTGTCGTCATGTAGAACGTAGAGGATTGTGTCGTTGAGTGAATATATCCTGAACGTATTTACTGGAACGAATCCCGAGATCTTTTCAAGGTAAATTACCGCCGTAAAAGAGGTATCATGGTCGAGGACAATGACATCCTTAAGGTGGCTTTCTCTAGTTTTATATATTTCTCTTCAGCTTAATAGTATTGGTTGCAGTCTGTCACGGTTGTCATGGCTATGGTATGGAACTGGCTTTCCTTCCACTTTTGTTTGACGTGATCGCATCCGAATATAAATGTATATATATTGTGTCACCAGCGATGAGCTCGCACCTCAACGCGGTGATGGGGTTTAGTAGTCCATTATATTATTTTTTATTTTTTTATTATATGGATGAAGCCAAGATGAGCTCCCTACAACCGAATTGACTCATCCCTTCGATTGGTCACCGTTTCCAACGAAGTGAAGCAAACCCCTCTCTGATTTGACTGAGATATTGCTTCCCTAGTGCCTGAATACTATTATATAAGGCAAGCAATAAGTCATTAATAATGGAATGTCCTCGAGTCTTTTGCTATCCTACCTATCTGATCTATCTATGACAAGAATTAATGATAGAATTATTGACTCTGATCATAAGCTGGTTCAAAACTACTATTTGCTAATACTTACTACTTAGTCTTATTATAACCCTTGCTAGGGCAACATAGTTATTGGAGGTATATAATATCTTCTTATTTCACAAAAGTTAGAGCCCTTATGGCACAATTACAGTAAGCCAAGACTATATAATGGTAGTACCTACCTAGGTTAGGATGGTCGGGGGACAGAGGAATAAGGTAGAAGAGATCTATCCTTCTCTTTATGCCTTTTATTATACTGAATCTACGAGGAATATCCCTTGCCCAAAACATATCATAAAGGAGGAGGACGAGCAATAAGAGGGCAGGAGTATCCGGTAGTACTACTTTCAAGAGTGATTCCTTTTTCTAAAGAGAAGGCTGATATTTTTACCCTGAGGGTGCTATAGTAGGTAGACTAGAAAAGGAAGGGCCCTGGGCCTTGGTGGGCTGGACTGATCTGTATCTACTATAGAGGGGCTCCCATATCTCCCCTTGTTAAAATAATCAAAAACAGCTATTCATCGATATTCCAGGTAGCATGGATTCCTGTCGGGGATGTATGTCATGACTATCGGACTGTTCTTTTACTTTTGACATGATCCCACCCGGTGATAAGCATATATACATTGTGTATAGTGCAATATATCCTTCCTATATGAGAGAAATGCCGCTAGCAGGATATACTCGCTTCCCTTTCTACAGCACATACCGGAACCTCTTATCATCGCCAAAGCCCGAAGGCTCAAGATCAAAATGCTGATCCTCCACTGCTTGATCGCTGCTACGGCCATACTTCCGATCTCGTCGACGATTCTCCCGCCACAGGAGAAAGATCTGGCACAGGCCCATGACGATGACGATGCAGCACGCCCCGAACGACACCCACATGCCCCGGCGGTAGTACGGCGCGTCACTCGTAGGGAAGACGTTGGTGCCCAGCACCGGGCCGCACTGGCCCCCCGTGGCGAGAATCGCCAGGGCCGCGCCGCGTTTCGAGTCCGTTGCGTGGCTGTTCCCTACCCAGGTGAGGACGAGGGCGACGGAGACAAATATCATCACTGCTAGGAAGAGCCCGAAGTACCGCGCTGCGACGGTCGTCTGCGTCGCCAGGATGATGTACCCGATCGCGGCGACGACGGCCGCGCCGACGACGAACGGGCCCCGGAGGTTGTATCGGTCGGAGATAAAGGCGCAGGCGACGATGGTGATCCAGCACGCGACGTACGGCGGGGCGCTGAGCCCGTTGGACTGGATCGTCGAAAAGGCGCCCATCTGGGAGATGATCGTGGGGATGAAGAGGGGGAGAGACGCGAAGCAGACGTTGCAGCCGAAGTACATCAGGGCTGGCAGGTAGCCTGTTGAAGTGTTAGTAGAGTTTCCTTCCACTCCAAGTTCTGCGTTAAATCAAGAAATCTCTCTCAACTTACTCGTATAATCGAGAAGAGCGCCCAATACCTGCTTCCACTGAAGCCCCTTGGACTGTCGATCCCCAGGCTGCTGCAGCGACAGAGCGACAGCAATCTCCCGCTCTCGTTCAGTGAGAAACCGGGCCTGCTGAGGGGAGTCGGGGATGCAGAACCAGGCCACAATCCCCAAAAGACAGGTGGGGACGCCTTCAACGATGAACAAGATCCTCCAGGAACCAATTGACCCTTTGGCCTGCGAAATACCATACGCCAGAGCACCGCCATACGCGTTGGCCAGCGCCGATCCAGAGATGAAGATTCCCGTCCGGAGGCCCAGTTTCTCGCGGGGGTAGAAGTAGGACAGGTACAGAGGCACGCCAGGCCCGTACATCGATTCCACTATGCCCAGACACACCCGACAGACCATGAGGCCGCCCCAGGACGTGCAGGCTGCCTGGATGGTCGAGATGAAACCCCACAGGAAGACGGTTGTTGAAACCCAGATATGCGGTTTGAAGGCCTTCCAGCCCAATTGCGTCCACTGAGACAGGATATCTGAACAGTCATTCAGAGAGCTCATCAGTCCTGTTCAGCCAGAAAGAATAGGAAAGCAGACCCACAGGATATATAAAAGACGGTCGCGAGCCACGCATAGCGATTCCCGCTCAGATCAATATCGTCCTCCATGCCCGCGATCCTCGCATTTCCGAGGTTCGACCGGTCCAGCACAGACAGCGAGTACAGGACAAAGATCAACGGCATCAGATTCCAGTCCAGCTTGCGGTAGACACGGTTTGCCTCTTCGGTGGTAAAAGATGGGCCAGGCTTTTTCATGTCTCCCGTGGCCGTGCCGGAGGTATCTTCCAAGTGAGAAGATGAAGCTTCAGGGATCTCTAGGATGTCGTCGCTATTATTGCCTCCGGGGCTTCCTTTGGCCTTTTTGGCGTCGCCTGCAGCAAGCAGCGTTGCGCTGACAGCGCTCTTCTCGATTTGTAAACTCTCATCTTCCATCTTGAATCTGAATAGCTGTTGCAGCTATAAACTCCCTATAGAACTCTCTTTTTCTTTTGAGACAACTTTCTGAATCTCACCGTTTCCATAGCGGATTTCCTACTGAATCACCGCGTTTTAAACCAGACGGATTTGGCATTGTTTTCCCCAGATGTCATATTGCCCTATCTTCCCCTCACTGATCAGCCACAGGGGGACGCCATAGCTCCGTTCACCTTCCTAAACAACGATGGACGTGTGGCCATCGGTTTGATAGGTGCAGTTGGTTGGTTGGCTGATTAGTACACATAGGTACGGAGTAGGCCATAGGGAGCTCTTCTTCTGTGCCTATTATTGTCCTGTGTGGGTAAACTTTGAGCCTGGCTGCAATAATACGGAGTAATACTCTGCGGAGGATCCGAGCTGACGTTGATGATGTTGATAGTGTTGATACTAATTAGTCTTAGCGCCGACGGCAGACGGAACTCCCCCGCATTTCCACACTCCACAGCAATCCCCACAGGAAAGCATTCCTGTTGAGGTTATTATTATAGGACTTTTCCAATCTGCCGGATATCCTCCTTCTTCTCCAACTCCCAGCACCACTCGCTGGCCTTCTTCGCTTGATCCAAGCCAAGCACTGGCTGGCATTGGTCCAGGAATTTCTCCGTAAGCTGCGCGTCTGACATCGGCACTTCGAGACTCCCCACGGCATGGTCCACATGCTTTTCAATTCGGTCAGTCTCGTTGCCGAAGTCAACGACGATGTGGCATTCGTCCGCCCGTAAACTGTCATGAACAGTCGCACGAATCCTATCCCGGATGCTGATCACCTGCGGGTTGAGCACCACCTCGTCTTCATACTGAGCAGGCGTCGCCTTGCCGTAGAGGATCCCCACTGCGCCACCATGGTAGACGCTGAACTTCGCTTCCAGTCCATCACCCGGTTTGGTCTTACCTGTCAGCTCCAGCACAAGCGGGTGCACTGACACATGTACGCTCTGGATGCTTTGGGGATCGAGACCCCGACGTCGGAGCTCGCCATGCAGCCACACACAGCCATCAATGACCGGGTGGACAACGATCCCGCACGGAAATGGCTTAAACGTGTTCTTCTCAATCTCCCACGGTCGTCTGTCTCCCAGACTCTGGATCTCCGATTGCAGCTTGTCATCATCGCTGACCACCTGGACCCATCCGCGTTTCGCCTCCAGCGCCTGTAGAGAGCTGGTATAGCCATCCGCAGCCAAGATGGCAGCAAGAAGGCCATTCTGCGCTGCACGCCCGGGATGGAATGATTTGGTGTGCGAACCAAACATTTCCCGGAGGCCTGTCACTTGAGTGGCCGCGATGCCAATGGCATGGGCAGTCTTCTCCGGGGAGAGATTAAGCAGCTTTGATACCGCGACCGCGGCTCCAATGGAGCCTGTCGTGCTTGTAATATGCCTGCAGAAGACATGAGTAAGCTTATATCAGCAGGTATGGAAGCATCGATCCGCATCATTGTCTTCGGCGTAAAAGACAACCCGAAAGAAGGGGCAGGTAGTTAGGTATGATGCTGCACGTACCATCCCACATCATAGTGGCTGGGCCATACAGCAAGCCCAACCTTACACTCAATCTCGATGCCAGCCGCCAGTGCCGTGATAAATTCCGCCCCAGACACAGGCCTATCAAGAGACTGGGCAAAGCTCAGCAATGCCGCCGCCACAGGACCTGTCGGGTGGATAATGGTCTCGAGGTGCGTGTCGTCATAATCATGGACATGCGAGGCAATGCCATTGAGCAGCGCGGCGTGTTGGGCATCGACTTGCACTCCCCGGGAGCCCAGCAGCGTCGACGTCGGAGCTCCGAAGAAGCGGGAGAGGGACTTGCGGGCGATGAGGGCGGCTGGATGGTTGCTCCCGCCGACTGTGCATCCCACCCAGTTGTAGAACGAGCGCACAGCTGCTTGGATGATCCCGGGGGGGAGGGAACTGTAGGAGAGGGAAACAACCCAGTTGGCAGCTGCTTGTGTTGCCATCTTTCCAACGTAGGCGGGGAGTGTCCGCGGCAATCGGTACTATGTAGGTTGTGTGTCTATGTTGCGTGAGGGTGGTCAAAGAGGATGATGGCAAATGCCCACCATTTATATACTGCACCAACCCATCGATACTGCTTGTACAATATTATTCCGCCATGACTTACATCTATTCCACATAGGAGGGATTTCCCGTCCTACTGCCGGTTCCTCGACATTGACCCGCCAGAATGCCACCATCTGCGGGGCCTTCGGAGGAAACTCCATTAGATAGCGTCGCAGGAATGGTCTCATTTCTATTCTCAAGAAGCATCACTGCATGGGGGAAACTCTTCTTCACGATACCTATCAGGATTGGAATGACCCCATATCCTATCTTGAAGTTGACACTACTGCCATGTCACACACTGAATTACGCCCACCATTAGATATATCTCATGTTATGCGGTGCTGTCCCGCCTTCAGAATAAAATTCATAAGTAATCATGAAAATTCAGCACATCATTCCGTAGAGATAGAGGAGGAAAAATCTACATTGAAAAAAAAAAGTTCCGTCTATAAAATCCATCTTATCTGTTCCACAACAGATTGACCTGCTTACTGCGGACCTGTAGAAGACGTCAGCAAATGAATTCTCTTCGGTTGTATTCACTGAAGAAAGGCTTACCATCGGCGCCAGAATCGCGACACCCACAGCGAGCGCTACCACGGTCGCCACCAACTGCAATTTTGAAAAGCCCCTGCCGAGGATATCAAATGCCTGGCTAGGGGTAACCCGCGTGCCGAACACATCCCCCCCAAACGCGAAGACCAGGCTGGTGCTTTCCAACAATGTCGGGCTGGAGATGACAGCACGGATGTCCGAGACATCGCGCGTGTGCGTGAGGTACCACCTGCCGTCGAACTCGAGGAATGGATTGTATTTGAAGAGGCCTTCTTCCACCTCGGCAGGGGTTGGATCTCGTCCGACCGGGCGGCGTGGGTCAAGGACGGGCCGAGGAATGCCAATAATGGCATTGGAGGCAGGGAGTGTGCAGAGGAGTTGCCGGGTCGTGATTCCTTGTCGCGTCTGCGTCACCGCCATGTGCGAGATAGGCTCAGGAATAATGAAGGATTGTGAGACTACATATGGTTTTGGCGGAGCATCTGCGCCGTGAAGGCTCGAATAGTTCGAAGCCGAACCCAGAGGACCACGATCATTAGGGTGCGGCGATTCGTACAGCTCGGATACTACCAGCTGATAGCCTTTGGATTCAGAAGTGTCGGTCACATCGGCCCAAAGAGAGTACGCAAACCAGTTCTCCGATAGCACAGCGGTGATGGGCTGGGTAGTGTCCACGCCAGTCTGTATACTCGAATGGAGAACTTTGCCGGAGACACCGTCGAGCAAATAGAACGTCGCCGTATTCTCCCCAACTGTAGTGACAAGAGCAAGATTGGGGTTCAAGTATTTGTAGAGAACCAAACGATTTCCAAGGACTTTTCCGATAGAGGCCACAGGGTCGTGCACTGGTCTTGACGTGGCGTGAATGACTCGCTCGCCTCGAGGGGGCAAGAACTGCCACACTGGAGTCTTGTTGTTTCCTAAAATCCAACCCAGTACTCGTCCATCATCACTTAGAGTAACGAGATATCCGGAGCCAGCGAGAGGCTCAAGTGGAGTACCATCTTCCCTGATACCAACTGTGACGGGCGCAGGGCCATCCGGTAATATCACAATGGACTTGATCTTGGAAGTGGGATCGCGTTTTGACAGGATCTCGCCTGATGTGATGTTCACGCTCACAGAGCTGCCGTCCTCAGCGTAGATCGTGGCCGATCCGGACTGAGTAGTTATAGCTTTGACGTTCCAATTTTTGGTATCAGCAGCTCTCACGTTCCAGGCCACTGAGCCACGCTTCCCTGTATCAATAGCAATGACTCGACCACTCTCCGTAGCGACAATGACCAGTTTCGCAAGACCAAAGCTATCAAGATTGGAGAGCTCAGCGGTCAGAAAGCTCGAGAAAACGCGTTTTGGCAACTCCTGCAACCACGCGGGAAGGTGTTGAAGATCCCTAATGTGCCGTTTAACCCGATGGATGTAAGCACTCAACACGCTCGCGTGGCCCTCAATCTCAAGCTCATGTACGAGATCTTCGCTGCTGGGTGGCTCAGCCCAGCTAGCAGCAACTGCGCCAGCTAGACCTTCATGTCTTGTCCATTCAGCCTCCCCATTGCGGACCAAGACCCAATCTTCGGAATCCAGAACATAAGCAAAACGAACAGCTGCGGAGTCGCCTTTGCTGGCTACCTCCGCTACAGCGTGTAGCCCAGTATCAACTGTCCGCTTCTTGTGCGGCCACCTCCCGAGAACGCCATGGGACGCAGAGGAGACGACAATGATTTCAGAGTCGGTAATTCGGGTAAAGTAGACATTACCAGCCTTGTGACTTGTCGCGAAGACAGACTTTTCTGATAAACGCGGAAGCTGGTAAGCCTTGGAAATGGTCGATGATTGAAGATCAGTGTGGTAAACCTCAGCCCAAGAGCTTGAATCAGTTTCATAGTGCACCAGGAAATGCGGCAGACTGTTGAGGCCTTGGGGCGCCTGCACTTCGATTCTCTGGATGTCTTCACCGCTGTCGTTCTCGATGTTCACTGTATGTACCTGCTTAGAACCAATAATATTGATCTTCAGCGCCTTTTGCGATTTATCCGCCCAAACAATTAGGGGGGAAGCGGTGTTGGCGCCAACGAAGAGGATCGACTCCGGCGTTGACACCTCGTTTTCGGAGGTCAAAATATGCTGCTTGGTCTGACGTCCACTTTCCGGGTCCAATACCGTTATCTTGATCTTGTAGCCCTTCAACAAGGCCGACTGAAGCGAAATGTAGAATACTTCGGTAGGGGAAGAAGACACCTGGAACGGAAGGTCACCACTTTGAATCGTCAGTTCTAACGTCCATTGGCAATAACATGCGGAACTGGATCGAACCTGTCATCCTTGTATTCCCATTTAACCTTTCCAGAGACGCCATCTAATCTCCGCACAATTCCAGTTTTGTCTCCAAACAATGTAATCACGTCCCGCGCGCCACTGCTTGTGCTGCCATCCTGGAGCTCCAGCAACTCGAGATCCTTCACCGGTCCGTCATCAAACTGGCTCTTCCAAGACAGTTTGCCATCCATCGCGTCCCACGACGCGACCAAGTCTCCAGCAGCGCTCACAACCGTGGTTTCTCCATCGCTAGAACGAAGGAAGCCTTCCACGCCTTGGTCGAGTGATGACCACCGCGCCAAATTCTGTCTCCACACAATTGATCCATCCTTCGGGTTTACGGCTCCCAGGACCAGCTTCTCGGACAGAGTATAGAGCAACGACGCATTCGAGGAGGAGGAAGGTCGGTGAAAGAAGGTCGTTTGAGGAGAGGGAACTCCTAGCAAGGCATGGTGGAAATCGATGTGGTTGACCTCGTCTGCGAAGATGGCCAATGACGAAGGTACACAAGCAGCCAACAGGAGGACCGCCGCCTGGAGCCACATTATGACCTTCTCACGGTTGTTCGCATTCGAGAAAGGTCACAGTGGTGGAGGACGCGGACGTAGGTTTGGAGAGCTTGTCCTGTAACTTTACATCTGGCGGAAAGCGATTGTACTCCGCTAAGCTCCGACATCCGGGTTAGTGTTAGCTTTACGGCCTGAACGGAGCTTAAACAGAAGTCCGCTCTCAGCTTCAACTACCCTATGCTCAGCAACAGTGAACAATGCTTCTAAATTACTTTTAAGCTGACTTTCTAACCAATACTTGTGATCAAACAGAACTTTTCATTAAAGGTGTGGTATACAGTGTGCAGTTGCATCAGTACACATGATTGCAGAATGAACTACCCAAAACAGATCTTGTTGCCCAGATGGATGGCTTGTTTTTCTCCCTCACTCATGTCTTCCGTGGTCTGCCAGCGTCGTGTGCCCATACCCATCGCCCGGAGGCCGTCAGGATTCAACGAAGACCAGTCGACAGCTCCCTTGAATCCAATCTCTCCTGGGCCTCCAGCACCCGGGAAATCCCACGGAGGAGAATATCGGAGTGCTGCGTCCCGTTGCTTAACAAGATATTCAACGTTCATTTCGCATAGAGGAGTCGCAGGAATATAAAGGACACTTGAATCGCTAGTTCCCCGATGCTCTCTGTCCACAGAATGCAACGAGTCGCAATGCCATGCAACATAGTCCCCAGGCTCAACCCGAGGTACTGATACCATGGTCGTCAAAAGCTCCAGATGGGGATGTGTCACTGGATTGTATTCCTGACAGGCTCCCGGGACAGAGCCGGGAAAGGTAGCATCCAGGGCTGGAAGGGACGTGTCGACATCAAAGAAGGGCCGCAGAATGGTGTAGGCCGTGCTGTGTTTCAGCATAGGGCAGACATGCAGAGTGCCTTCTCCGGGACCTGTGTCAGACATCGATAACCAGCCTTGAAAGAACCTCAACATTGAGCACGCCCCAGCTCCATTGTATAAGTCCATCTTGGCCTTGACTCTGTGTTTGGCTTCGAAGGGATCGTATTCTTCCCAGTTTCCCTCCAGGATCTTGGAATAGACCCGGGAGTATTCGGGGTCCTCCCATCTTTCCAGTGATCCACCATCCATGTGCGGCCCCAAGGTGAATTTCGCGTCACCCGGCTCTCTGATCCTCAGGCGATCCGCATATGAGAGGGGATGTGTGACCGAAAGTTGCGTTTCGGGATCGGACGAGTGCCACAGGCGCTGAAGGAAATGCTGCGTCTGAAGCATGTTCGGGTGTGCTCGAGCTTCGGCCTGAGAAGGAGTCCAGTAGAGCTCATACACAGCAGGTGAGTCTGGCGGGAAGGCCTTCACCCGATCCCTGTTTGCAGCAATATATTCTTTCGCCCTTTCCTTCCATTCTAGGGCTGTTGACCTGGGGACGACATTGCGTATTACAACCGTACCGCGTTGACGTATCTCGGCCTTGGTTTGGTCTGATATTTGTCCGGAGACGATATCCGAATACGTGACAGACGGAATTATCTTTTGTCATCAGCAGATCGTCAGTCGCAATTTTCAAGAAGATGAAGACATACACTGCTTCCTCGCTGCCTGATTATTTCCACTTCCTCCTCCAAGCTACGAAGCAGTCTCTTCCAACTTTGCTTGAGGGCCTCCTCATTTCTTTTGAAGAGACTCAATTTCAAGTCTCGAAATCGTGGCGGCAGTGGCTCCGGCTTGTAATCGGGTCTCAAACTGGGGAACACAGACGAGATATCACCAGCTGCCTTGGTCATCCGGGACGACGACGACGCCGCCGTCGCCATTGTGACGGTGCGAACGGCCGATTTGGAAAGCAGTCTTGACATCGCCATATCGTATTTGGTTGAATACATGTCTCCATCTCTAGAGACGCCAGGCAATGCTTCAATGCTTCTATATACCTTTCATTCCTGTGCACCCTTCGGAGGCGACAAGGATACATGTCGGACATGCCAAAATGAGAAGCGGGTAATTTCCACTTTCGGCAACACCGCTCCTCGGATATTATTGTACCGACTCCCAAGATCGCTGCAGTTGCCAATTGAAGACATCCGCAATCAAATGACGGTGTAGAGTCATAGACAACAAATCCTGACGTCTCTCCGATTGTGGAGATGTGACTTATCTAATCCCTTCTAAGTCCCGAAGTCACTTTAAGAGCATTCACCTCAGAATTAGATGACTCGGGTATCCTTCTCTGCTCGGGAAACCTGCCTCGCCGGCATAGGATTCACCCTCCTTACCCCGCGAGCTTTCCCAATCGGTCCAGCATCGCAGCGAATCCCACCGAGAAGGAACGGAGAATGGAGCGAAGGACGTGGTCGAGGCCCGTGGGGATAGGTATATATATAGCTCTAAAATGGAAGTCCTTTTGTTGAGGTTTCGATCTCTACCTATCCATATTAATAGTCGATGATATATATGCGCATATATAGTTGCATTCACGATGGCTACCTCCGTCAAGGGCAAAACGGCAATCGTCACTGGGGCAGGCTCAGGTACGTACTGTACATACTGTACATACAATCAGACTCGTAAATGAGGGCCTTTGCATGTTTCTCACCACCTGGTCTTAGGAATCAATCTGAGTTTTGCAAAGCTATTGCTCGAAAACGGCTGCAATGTCCTGATTGCAGATCTGGCGCTGCGTTCAGAGGCCCAGATTGTCGTGGACAAGTACTCGGCCAAGTCCAGCGACTCTGCCCGAGCTGTTTTCCAGAAGACAGATGTCACCGATTGGCTGCAGCTAGAGAGGATGTTCAAGGTTGCAGAGCAGGAGTTTGGGGAGATAGATATCGTTTGTCCTGGCGCAGGTGTTTATGAACCAGTCAGTCTTCCTGGCACTTTGCCATTCCATCGATATATTTGACGTTTCTGACAATAGCACTGTTACATAGCATTGGAGCAACTTCTGGCGGCCTCCTGGAACGCCTGAAAGCCGAGATTCGCCGTCAGGATCACGATATGCACTGCTGGACATTAACCTCACGCACCCTATTCGAACCACACAACTCGCCATCTCACATTTCCTCCATCACAGGACATCAAAGACGCGAAAGCACATCGTCCATATTTCTAGCATCGCAGGCCAGAGCCCGACATTGGCAGCCCCCATCTACGTCGCTACGAAGCATGCCATCAACGGACTCGTACGGTCTCTGGCCAAGCTAGATGCTCAGTTCGGGATCCGTGTCACGGCTGTCGCCCCGGGGGTGATAAAAACTCCCCTGTGGACAGAACACCCGGAGAAACTCAAAATGGTCAATGAAGCGGTGGACGTATGGGTCACGCCGGAGGAAGTCGCCGAAGTGATGCTTGCTCTCGTTCAGCAGGACGAGGTCAGTGAAATCATTGGCGACAAGAATCGACGAGGGAAGATGTTCCCGGTGGAGGGCGGCACCATCCTGGAGGTCTCCAAGACGGTGCGGCCAGTGAGTGCGTTCAACGACCCCGGTCCAGGGGGGCGAGCTGGAAATACAGTCTCGGATATGAAAGTGGTCGAGGATGAGATCTTTGAGCTGTTGTCCCAGGATGATTGGGGGAAGTCGAATCTCTGAAGAGCAAGCTTGTTAAATCAAGAGGCAGGCATCTGATATGCAGGTCTCCTGATGCCACTAGCTCCCTCGTTCTTCATAATATGACAGGGGTTGTGGAATTGTCAATTTCCAATACAAGCAAATATTGCGATATTTTGTCATAATTTCTTCTTCATGCATGATGTGCTGTTCAACCTGTATTAAATGTACTACTGTATGATTCAAGGTCGCGTGTGTGGCTGGTAGTGGCTATTTTCGGCAATCTTATCCGCGACGGCCCCGGACTTTCTTAGTCCGCCCGCAGCAATCGTTACCCGTTAGAGTATGTTACTTGTCTGGCGCAAGACCGTGCTCTGATGCCAACATGATCTCCAAATCAGCTTCCTCCTCCAACCTCACAGCCAACACCCACACCTTATAGCAACGGTACACGCCTCTCACGACTCCTCTTCTCTTTTGCCCATACCTTTATTGCTATTATGTTTGTATTTGTTATCGAATCTTTCTCGTGAGGATTTTGTTGTCAAGGCGTGACTGTGACTCCGATCTTTCAGGGAGTGAGGTCTACACCGCAACCCCGGCATTTCACAAATGGTGGACGATGAGGTCGTTGTCGGATCCTCCTACGTTGGAGGATCTTCACACAGAACACGGAGGTACGTTCGTCCAAGTTGGAGGGTTCTTGTGGCGCCACGCTGACTTCGCCAGGCGACGAGGGAAGCGAGATGTCTTCCAAGGCCAGGCAAGCTGGATCAGCAGCGTGGTCAACTTAGTAAACACCAGTGAGTCAAGAAGGATCAACGTGTCTGGTTTGCTTGTTTAATGACGTCGATCAGTCGTTGGTGCCGGTGTCCTCGCCATGCCTCTCGCCATGTCTCACATGGGCATCGTCCTCGGAACGATAATTGTTGTGTGGGCTGGAATAACGGCTGGGTTCGGTCTTTACCTTCAGGCGAGATGTGCGCAGTATCTAGATCGGGGTTCAGCATCCTTCTTCGCCTTGTCACAGATCACGTACCCCAATGCAGCCGTCATTTTCGACGCTGCAATCGCTATAAAGTGTTTTGGTGTTAGTGTGAGCTACCTCATAATTATCGGCGACCTGATGCCGGGTGTTGTCGAGGGATTTGTTGGTGGAACTCCTGCGAGCGAGTTCTTGGTCGATCGGCATTTCTGGATCACTGCTTTCATGTACGGGCTGCTCCAGGCAGATTGTTGTTGTCGCAACCTGCTAATGACATCTCAGGCTCATTGTCATCCCACTGTCCTTCCTACGTCGTCTTGATTCCCTCAAATATACCAGCGTCGTTGCCTTAATCTCTATCGGTTACCTGGTGATTCTCGTCGTTTACCATTTTGCAAAGGGGGACACGATGGCTGAGCGTGGGCCGATTCGTGTCATTGAATGGGCAGGCGTGGTTCCTGCCCTCAGCAGTTTTCCTGTTATTGTGTTTGCATATACATGTCATCAGAATGTAGGCTTCCTCTCTCTCTCTCCTTTTTACTTCTGCTTGATTTAGACAGGATCAGCTGACGTTGAACAGATGTTTTCGATTTTGAACGAAATTAAAGACAACAGTCATTTCTCGACCACCAGCGTGGTGCTTGCCAGCATTGGTAGTTCAGCTTCGATTTACCTTCTCGTTGCTCTCACCGGTTACCTTTCGTTTGGAAACAATATTGGAGGCAATATCGTGGGGATGTATCCGCCTTCCGTCTCTGCAACGATTGGACGAGCAGCGATTGTAGTTCTTGTCATGTTCTCCTACCCCCTCCAAGTCCACCCATGCCGCGCGTCGGTGGACGCGGTGATGAAGTGGCGGTGGAAGTCGAGGTCATCGAACGGCAGCGATGTCTCGCCGCACCGGCATCCTCTGTTACCACGGGGCAACCGCAGCGGGCCCGAGCCCATGAGCGACGTGCGCTTTGCAGTCATCACGACGGCGATCATCGTCTTGGGATTCATCACCGCCATGACCGTCTCGTCCCTGGAATCCGTGTTGGCCTACGTCGGCAGCACCGGTAGCACGAGCATCAGCTTTATTCTCCCGGGACTGTTCTACTATAAGATCTCCTCTCCCGAATCAGACACGCACCAGCGCCTGATGAAGGAAGACGACGAAGTAGACACCGACGATCTCTCCGACGACGGGAACCATGACGAGCAAGGCCAAGGCCTGCTGAGCGGGAGCGGCCTGCTCTCATCCAGCGGCATCCTGAGCGGCGCCGGCACGCGCCAGTGGCGGAAGACGCTGCTCCGGCGGCTGAGCCTCGCGCTGACGATCTACGGTGTCGTGGTGATGGTCGTCTGCTTGGGAATGAACATATTCTTCCATGCATCGCATTAGAAGAGCAAATCAATCTGTCCATGACTCGTCACTCCATACGGGATAGACTATGACTATGACTACAGTAGTAATACTGTATATGACGGAGCTTGTTGTCAGGCCAGTGGCTATGATGATCATTGACCATTTTTTATGAATTACGGTTGTTCGTGTGTTTGCTGTTTTTCATTGATGATGGACAAACTCAAGGCAAAAAAGAGGGAAATAATAGAGGTGTACACGTCACATCACACACATAACTGTTATTATACTGTTATGTACATTGTCACCATCAACATGCCTTTTTTTTCTTTTGGCCCTTCGAACTCCCTTCGACTATTGTTGACATTGTATGTCAAAACAGATTAAATCAGGGATTTCATTTCGTTTCGTTTCGTTTTTTTCTCATCATTGGTCAGGTTATCAGGAGCAAGTTCCTTGCTTTTTTTTTTTACTTTTTTACTTTTTACCTCTTGGTTTTTTGCTTCTTGTTTTTATTATATCTAGAATGATATGACGTCGTTGATGAACCGAAAACTTAATTGAATCAAAACTGAATTGAAAACTGGATTAATTAAACTTGAGTTTGAATTGAACTAGAATTTTTTGAACTTGAATATAACATTATTGCCTGCTTCATTACTTACAACCCGAATTTGCATCTGCATCTGCAAATATTAAATTAATTACATCCTGACTGATACACGGTCGTGAAGGAGGAAAGAAAAGAAAAGAAAAGAAAAGAAAAGCGAGGAGAGAGAGAAGGAGGAAGGAAAGTCACGAACGACATGACAGACTTAACAAGTGAGGAATGAAGTGAGGGTGCACGTAAAATACATAAATTCAAATCCACAGATCCAGAGTATTAGTCGATGACAGGCTGACAGCATGAGTATACTATAGAGATGAGGTTCAGTCTGAACGACAACAAGCAAGAAAACAATCCCATGTCACAGTAGATACATATTCCAATCTTAGTACAATTCCTGATGGCCAGGTTGTGTTCAGCTCTCCTTCCGCTGGTCAGTACAGCCACCTATTTAATCGTTCTGGTTGCTCAGGATCCGCAGGATGGAGAGGAACAGGTTGATAATGTCCAGGTAGAGGGAGATCGCAGCGGCAATCTCCTCCTCGACGTGGTAGTGGCGCATGATGAGCTGGGTGTCCAGAAGAATGTACCCGGAGAAGACCAGCGACGCGACACCGCCATAGACGAGCTCGATGGTGCTGCTCATCGGGAAGAAAGCGGCCATGAACCCGAAGATGATCAGCAGCCACAATCCCCCGAACAGGTAGGGGATCCAGTGCGTGAAGTCATATTTGGTCTGGCACGCGAAGAGCGTCAGGGCGACGAAGACCCCCAGCGTGATGATGAGCGCCTGCACGACGATGCGCGCATCGTAGAACGAGGTGACGACGCTGATCGTGTAGGCCTCCAGTGCGGTAAAGAAGGACAGGAAGAGCAGGTTCGTCGGGTAGCTCTTGCGCTTCCAGTACGTCAGGAACATGAAGCCGATCGCGCCGACCAGGGACACGATCATCAGCCACGAGTTCGACTGGATCCATCTGCGGTACGAGTCGCTGAAGAAAGAGATTGCACTCAAGACTGTGGTCAAGAGAATCTGGACGGTCCTAGCGGGAAAAAGGTCAGTAACTGCTCCTGTAGGGGTGGTTCGGGACACTTACAGGATGGAGTAGACCTTGCGAATGAACTGCATACGGATGGGAAGGGTGCCCTCCCAAACCGTGCCTCCGAACTGAACAGCAGCATCGTCAGTTCTGTCACTTACTAGATATGTATGTACTTTCAAGAGTACACAGCACAAGTACACACCTTGAAATCATCGGGAACATTATCATCCTCCGTCCTTGGACCCTGTGCGGTCGCCTCGTAGGAGGGTGGGGCCTGAGGGTATGCCGGCTCCTCAAACGAGTCCCGCTGGGGAGCGGGCTGGTATTTCGCATTAGCAGCCATTTGCACTTGCGTTCACTTCCTCAATATCTCCTTAAATGGTATGCAGCAGAGAACTGATGGAGAAGACAGTGAGGATGGAAGAAAGAGGCCGAAGATGGAAGAAAGGAAAGCGGCTACATATTCCAGGCTCTCTGAGGCGTCAGCCTGGGGCCGGAGCATGACATCGGCTGTGGCGTCCTTATGTCACGGGGAGACAGCCGCAGAGCACAGCCACACCACAAGAAGCCTTACGTCATAGTCATTGACTAGGTGCCTACCTAGGTAGGTACCTCTATCGTCAATTGCACCCGACTCCTCCTCCGTCCGACCATCCCTCGAAAAATGCATAGATTCCTCGACTGCTGTAGTTACCTGGAAGGATATCGGGCGCTGCGTTTTGCAATGCTGCATCAATTGGGAAATCAGGACTTGGGCTCGCCTATGCGCGATACGCCAAATCATCCTCGATCATCTCACTCTTTAATATTGACACATCACCGGCCACAACATCTTCTTCCATATCATCTCATATGACATGATCATTGGCGCTCGTATCAAATCAGGAATTTCCATGGCGATTCGATTGACAATCGCACTGAGGAATGTTGCTTCCCTTGACCAGCTGCAGGCCGACCTGCACAGTGGTCGTACAGACACACGCACAAGGCTGAACTGGTGCACTACTATCTTGCCCATGCTTCAATAATTTCAGCCTCGCGAGCAGCCCCGCTTTTCTACTTGCTGTCATCATGAGACCGACATTCCTGAGGAGATTGTTAGGACCAAGGCCCCTCGCAACAGAGCAGGGAAATTTCGACGACGTCTCCGGCATATCGAACCTCTGAACCAGGACCGCTTCGTCCCATCGTTTGGTCTGAGTTGGCCCTCGATCTGTTGCTCTGCAAAAAAAACCGTTCATTCCAAATGCGCACCGCAACGCTGCCGACTTTTGACACCAGATGGCGTCATGACGTTAGAGATCCTTTTGCAGCTCCCCGAAATCGAGTTGCAACAAAGTCAGCATGCATAAGGTCTTCTGGCGATGCAAGCATTCTTGAGTCAAGCTCCGACACGTTGCAGGGGAAATATCTGAGGAGGAGCAGACCATTACAGCCTCCTCAGGGATGGAGTCCGAACCAAAACACAAAAAGCTGACATGACGATGGTCAATCAACTGCGGATTCTATTTGGCTCTTCGTGGACGTCTCTACTATTCGTCACCGTACCAGTCGGTTTTTCTCTATTCTACGCGGGCGTGAATCCTATCGCTGTCTTTCTGATGAATCTGCTTGCAGTCGTTCCATGTTCCGTCTTCCTGGGGCTTGCCACCGATGATTTAATGCGCCGTACTCTAGGAGCTTTGGTATATATGACTTTCGGGTATATTGAAATACACTTGCTTTCAACTGTAGCTCTGCTAATTCCTGCAAGCAATGCCGCTCAGCTCATCATCTCAGTTCTCCTTCTACGAAGCAAGCAAATCAATATTTTACAGATGTCACTCATCGGAAGCGTCGTGTCCAATATGCTTCTTATGTTGGGACTGGCATTTGTCCTGGGTGGTTACAACCGTTTCCACCAGCAATTCAACCTCGCTCTCGTTCAAGCCGTTGCTTCTCAGCTTCTACTGGCCATCGCGAGCCTCATTATCCCGACGGCATACGCAGTGCCACTGCAGGCCCCCAATAACCATGTCCTTTTGCTGTCATGTGTGGCTGCCTGCCTGCTGGTTGTCTTATACGGGGCGTTTTTGCTCTTCCAGACTAAGACTCACCGTGTCATGTTCATGCAAGCCAGCTTGAAGGTCGCCAAGCGCAGGTTTCAAGTAGAAGAGGGCGAGGTCCTGCAAGCATTTGCACGAATCGGCGCGGGCATTGCAGCGACCAGCGGCGGAGAAATCAACCAGGAGAATCTGACGATTTACCGCCAGCTCGAAGACCTCGAACCGCAGTTCAGCGTTCCCGTTACGATCGGCACGCTCGTCCTCTTCACAGCTCTCATCTCATTCCACACCGAATTCGTCTCCAACAGCGTGAGCGGCTTTTTACAAAATGCCGGCATATCGCAAAGCTTTACCACTCTCACCCTCCTACCCATTCTCAGCAACGACCCGATCACCTGTGTCGCGGCGTATAAGGACCGGATGGACCTGAGTATTGCGTACACACTGGGGAAATGCGTTCAGATAGTGCTCTTCGTTACGCCTTTCTGCGTCATTCTTGGACGGATGATTGGCGTACCGATGAGTATGCATTTCGGGTGGTTCGAAATCGGGGCACTTTTTTTTGTCGATTCTGATGGTCAATTCGGTCATTTCGGACGGCAAATCAAGTTGGTTCGTATATAGTGCCCTACTCTTGCCACTGTGCTACTAACTCGAGATGGAACAACAGGTTTGATGGCGTGCTTTTACTCTCTTTGTTTGTCGTGATCTCCCTGGCATCGTATTTTGTTACCTAGCATGCATGATCTAACATACTTTTCTATCACTATATACACGGAGTACAGCTTTCTTCTTAGTCGCCAAAGATGTGTTGTCATTTTCTTCTTTTCTCCCTAGATAACTAGGAATATCTGTCTATCTTTGTTGAGTCTAAGTGATTTATTGGTGTTATGATCTTTTCCTTGATTGCCTAGTGTTTGTCTCGTGCACCTTGCCTGTTTCCCTACACTTTCTTCCTCTCTCATGCAAGGATTTTGGTATGTACATAGCCGTTCATAGCGAATTGAATTGAGCTTCCTTGCACATCTATAGCTGGGCCGCAGAAATTTTTTGGGGGGGAGGGGGGGGGGGTCTTATAGCCACTACGTAGGGGCTGTGATAGGGGGAAAAAATTGATCATCTACGGAGTAAAAATGGTTAACGGTTAACATTCGATTCAGTGATATTAAAACTGGGGAAGTGAGTGTTCGAGAGGGTACAGTACATAGACGGTTTATAAGGCGAGGATAACGTCTAACCTTACTAGGAAATTGTCACGACATCGCTAAACCGGACGAGGTAGTTCCCCGACTGGCGGTATCCCCTTACTTAGTTGTTAAAATGTTCAAATTAGCGCCTTAGCATATATCTGCAAGAGTATTGGTCCAATACCTCACCGCTTTCCGAAGAATGCAGCAGAAAGAAATAGATAGGAAGGCGGTAAAGCTAACCAGCCAATCAGGTAAGCCCAAATAATGCGCTAATTTGAACATTTTGTTAACAACTAAGGGGGTATATACCTGGGCCCAATAATGTATGTACATACCTCCGTACCCAGCTCTTATGGCTCTAATAAAGCTCTCTCTATTCCTGATGTCAAAGACAGAACTCATGTCCACGTTCACATCAGAATCCTTTGAACAGGAAAAGAAGAAGAAAAGAAAGAAAAAAAAGAAAAAAAAACCATCCCAACTAGAGAAAAAGAGACAATGCCATGATTAAGATAGATATCGCTAAATCAGACATTCATCATGACATCAGTATGCAGGATATTTGTGGATGTATATATATAGGGGAAAAAATTGACATGAACGAGAATCTGTCATCTGGGAGTGTCCCGACATGCAGCCGGACTCGGCAGCTCCTCCTCTAGAAGAGCGCCCTCTTCCGACCGGGATGGTGTCGACATTTCATCGTCCTCTTCCTCATCCGTGCTTTCCTCCAGGTGCGTCTCCGGCTCGGCTGTCGTTCCCGACAGGGGATCTGGTAGTCTCTTTCGCTGGAAGTCCTGGGAATGTGCGGTCGCCATGAGATTGCCGACGCGAGTTATGGTGCCGGCGAAGGACGGACGACGTGCACGGAGACTAGGGGTCGCTGTCGGCAGCGTCGCAGATTCGAGATCGGCAGCTCTCGTGGTGGTGGCAGCCGGGGTCGGCGGAGCCTGCTCTTGCAGCGGCACTGCATTCTCAGCTGGACCACAGTCTCCAGCGCTGGACGGCAGTGGAACGTGGTATGGCAGGGGAATATCCCTCAGGGCACGGAACAAATGGACATTGGTGCAATGCTCGTTCTCCACGCGAAAGACCGTCCACATGCCTCGGCGGCAGATCTCGCTCAAGGCGACAAAGAAGCTCAGGAGCGCCGAGTGCTGAACGTCGTGAGCGAAAATGGCGTAGAAGATCCAATTAAATCGCACCACCACATCCATTACCATGGCCACATAGTAAATCCAAACCTTACGGAACGCGAGTAACTCGCGTAAGAATGGGTTCGGTGCATACGGATTGCACAAACTCCAATCCATCGCAAGATCCCAAACCGAAGCATACGCGGCATTGATAAAAGCGAACACGATAAAGATGACTTGGAAGCTGGTCGCTTGGTGAATCCGGTACATGCTCAAGGTCATGTAGTATAAAATGCCAAACATGTACTTGCCGAAGTTGACGAGATGAGGGAACACGTTCTTCGTGTCACGGTATCGACGGAGACACTGGAAACCACGCCAGATCGACGGAACAGTGCTGAAGAAACCCAACAGGCGGGAGTGGGAAGAATTACACACTGGTGGGTTTGTCCAATGTGTGGCATAAAGACAGAAGAACAATTCGACATTCTAATAGACAATGAGCATCAAGCCTTCCGTGAGAAGGATCGCATCTACTCACGCCCATGGCATATGTCTGGGAACAATACATATCCCCGAGAAAGAAATCTCTAAACTCGACCGGGTATAGACCTGCCAGAAGTAGACGCCACTGGAGGAGTTAGCAAATGAGGCACACACTGAGAGACCGGCCACATACATTGGAAAAGGCCCACCACTTCCTACTGTGGTGATAGAGTACCCTCGCCGGCAAGAACAGAACCACCACCGTTATGAATATCAATACGACGGGCCAGTAGAGGAACATGTCATTAACCCACGAAAAATTCAGCCACATGAACAATCCCAACAGAAGGAAGAAAAAGCAAGGTAACTAAGACTGCGTTAGATCTATACGACGATAAAAGAGGATTTAGACGCACCTCGGACAATTGGCGCCAGTCCAAGACGTGCCGGGTATCGAATTCAAAAACAAAAGTATAATTAATCTTGGTCTTGGACCAGATCATACAGTCCAAACAGAACAACAAGAAGTGAAAGACGATCAGGAAGTAGCCTCCATAAATCTGATGCCAGGAATTAGCAGGTGTGTCAAAAAAAAAGGTATCAAGGATGGAGACATACCTGCAGCAGATAGCTCGTCTGTACTTGGACTGTGGGATCCGGGCCATTGAGAAACCGTATACCCTGGATCAGGCCCTGGACGCAGCAAACCACCCCCGCTGCAATGAGGAGGCCTGCCCGGAAGGTGTTTGGGGAAAAGTCGTCTGGCCGGTTCTTACCACGGAGCTTGCCGACGGCGATTTTGCGGTTTCCCCGCTCAAAATAGCGAGCATAGAGATCCTCCACGACCACCATATGACCTTCGATGACTTCGCTCTGCACAAAGTACGCGTGGTTGACCTTGTCGGACATGTACCTCAGCGTCGGCCGCATATTGACGACCTTGTCGTATTTCTTGTTGATCTTCCGAAACGCTTTTCGATTCAGGTAAGCATAGGCCTTGAGGAGTTCCAAACCACGGTAGTATTCCTGCAACGCCTGCTTCAATTTCCTCTTGGCAGTTCGATACGGAACGGCCGGAACGGCAGGAGATTCGGGTCGTCGAACAAAGTCTCTGCGGTCAATCACGGAATCTGGTAAATCTGCCGGTACAGGACCCAGGGGAGTTCTGAGATCTGCTAATGCTCTCGAGTTTTTCCCAAATCGAGGCTTGCTGACGATTTGCGTCAACTTCGACCCAGGAATGAACCCATGGCCGTTCGCATGTCCGTGACCGTCATGGCTGGCAGCCCTCTTCGCAGCAAGAACCTCTGCCGTTCTTTGGTCCCGCATCATATGCAACTGCTGGCGGAGAACCTTCAGGCGATCGGTAGCTTCCTGTTCCTTTTGCCGATAAAATGACTCGATCTTAGCCAGTTCATCGTCCAGGAAGTCAAAGAATTCATCTTGTTTCCGATCAATCTCCGGGTAGACACTGCTCTGAAAGCTCTTGCTGGGAGACCCGAGATCGCCGCTTGTAAACACTCGTCTGAAGAAAGTTGCCTTTCTGGAAAAGGCTTCTTCTGCAAGTGAGCTCCCCCGCCGCACAAACGGGTCTTTTCCGCTTTGCAGGAGTGAGTAGGATCGCTCCCTCGGTGAGCGGCCTGAGCCAGCTTTAGGAAGAGAATCCTTCCGGGGAAGTGTTGAAGATGCTACCCCTTCTGACAGTCCTTTCATCGAACCATTGGCATCCTTAGGATCGATAGCGGGGTCAGGAAGTGTGAGCGAGGGTAGATCCGAGGCGGCGGTGTTAGGAGGCTCCGACACGATGCTGCCATAGCTTGTCACTATGTTGGAAAAGCGTGATCCGGGTGTTCTGAGCGGTCGCTGCTCCGATACGGGAGCTGCAGCGGGGTGGGATTGTGTTGGGGTTTGTGCCGCTGCAGAGCCATCTTTGGACGGTGGAAAATCTAAGGGAAATCGGGTCACGGACGTGGAGGTATTGGGGGGAAGATCATGGGGCGAATCTCGATATTCTCCGAGATTTCGACGAGGGGGAGTGCGGTTGACTTTCTGCAGAGCCCGCGAGATGGCCTTGATTTTCTTCTTGCCGAGCTGGGAGCAATTGAATGGTCAGCACCTGAGTATGCTGAGATGGATGGTCGTTGGATGCCTACCTTGTAGTTCAGATATTTGGCACGCCATTCCGGCACCAATTCCTGCTCGAGTTCTCTATCATTGGTGAATCGTTAGCAAGTTCAGGTCCATGTGAGTGGAAAGGGACGGACGTACTTGGCGAACTTCATGGTACAACGAAGAAACGAGCAATGGCATTATAAACATTAAAATTAAAATTAAAAACCCGTGCACCAAACTAAGCAATTATATCATTATTAGAAAGGAAGATCACAGGAAAATCCAAGCGCCTAGAGGCGCGCAAAGGTTGAAAATTTTAAAGCAGGAACTCGTCATTGACAAGTCAGAGCAAGCTTGGGTATAACATCAGCGTTGTTCAGGCTAGTTCCAAACTCATTGGCTGCCAAGCCTTGTCGGCACGCAGCCTCCGATCCTTCCCCTCATTGTCGTGGGGAGGAAGCTGCGTCCGCCGCCGTCCATTGGGCGGTGAGCTTGGGAGCACGTGCGCTCAGCCATTGCCAATAAGGTTTCCCACCGGCACGAGCTTGCAAGATGCGATCTTGCAGGAAATCGCAACGGTGCTGATGGAATCGATCTCAACAGGGCTACGCCTTGATAGATGTGATATGAGATCGACCTCCGCAGTCCAAGTACAGAATCATCAGTATTTATTGATTGAGAAGAAGTTCTGATGTGATTACACTATCGTACGAACTAGATGTACTCCGTATGTACTGTACTGTACATGCATATTCCTCCCTAGGTACGGAGTACAAGCACAGGAATGTCCGTAGACAAAAAAGTACAAGATGCACGTGCTCCAATCAGGCCTCGAGATAACATGTAGATCTTCCCAAACCCCAGAGTGATCCAAATTTCTCTCTCTGGAAGATGGGACTGAGGTGGAGAGATCGGGTAATTTTCCCGTCCCGTCTGGACGGAACCTTTCCTTTTGTGGACTGGACAGGAAACAACCTTGGAATGGATAATGCCCGCATTGTCCCAGACAATTGAAAAGATAAGGTAGTCATTGTTGGATGAATAATGACTACTGGAACCTTATTATTATTATCTGCTTCGTTTCCCATTATGCCCATGGTCGAGATAGCTATCACGTCGTGGACTGACTGGTCCAGGAATATAAATTCTCCGTCTTCCGCACATCCCTTACATTCCAGCACGGTTCCGCCCCACTACTTTAAATAAATCCCCGTCAACGGCACCAAACAATACTCCATACGGAGTACTCTGTACTTACCCCTGCCTTACCACTGCAAAAGTTACAATTTAGGGCCTGCAGACCCGTTCAGAAATCACACCCAAACTATACAAAACAACCGCTCCCACCTGTCCCGCAGCTATCATTAGTTTCTGTCCAGTCACTTAAGCTTTATATACAGAGTATAGATCACAACGTACCAACCTAGCATAAAATCCGGTTATGGTCGTCGATTCAGCAACTTTGGTAGACAAAAAGGATGTAGATGTATCGTTTTCTTCAAGATTGGGGGGAAATGTAGCTGTCCGTCCGCGATTGGTACGAATTCTGGGTTATATCAGTCAATATCAGTATGGGGCAACAGTGTTGGCGTTCTTTGACTGTGAAACTCACTCGGAAACCTCGTATCTGCAGATATTCTGTCTGCTGTACGTCCACACCCTCTATTATTTCCCCACCAGGACCATCGATTGGGAAATCGATTCTCTGATCTGTCGAATTGTCACACGGTCCGTAGCTTCTTGGCTCTGCGTCTGAAAAGGGCCCGGAGCGACCTAGCGTATGGACCTTCTGACCGTCAACAGCCGTGTTGTATGCGAAGTCTATGCCATAAATACGTTCAAAATCAACAATCCAGACCGTGATTCCGATAAGCTTGTTGAGATGGACCCCTTGAGGACCACCGTACAGGAGCACGGTTAGTGGCCGGTATTCCAAAGGCTGCCTTGGAATTTCTCGGAAAGCGGTCTCGTTTAAACAAAAACTGTCATCTGGCACGTCTGGAAACCATTGTGCGGTGTCTCTCAGAGTTGAGCGCTGATTACATGTATCAACGTCGCTTGCACCCTCGCTCGAGAAACCCAATGACACCATTTTGAACCCCTTGCAGCGGTCAGCATAGAGGCATTTCTATTAATAAAGATACGTTCCAGCTTACATCAAAGCCGCCCTTCAGCATCATCGAATCTGGATACTTTTTGGGCAGTACCAGTCGCATCTTTGGAACGCCGCCGGGATTGCCAAGCCACTTTGAGTCCTTTTGTCCCGTGTTAGTCACCGGGGAAATTGCTCGGAATCCTTTTGGATCGACGGCTAGATAAAGGTCAGGCATGCTGTATCTGTCTTCAAGGCAGTCAGCATCCATAGGGAACTCGTTCTGCGAAATTATATAGCCAAGGCAAATGTCTGCCCCGCTATCCTGCTGAAATCGAAGACCAGAGATATACTGGATGTCATTGAACTCCACGAACGAAACGAAGATATTAGCAATCTTGCGGGGCACATCCACAGTACGCGTCCACAAGGCCCTGCAACCTCTGCTAAAAAAAAAAAACTCATTCGGTCCTTTCAGTGCGCCACTTGTCAAGGTCCGCGACAAGTCATCGTCCAGCACATCAGGTTCGAAGAAGGATCGTGACGGACGCCCCTGAAGAGGAATGATGATAAACGAGCGACGAGATTTTCCAGTCGGAGGAGAAGGCTCCAAATCCGACAACGATTTCTGAAGTTGGGGGTGGCTGTTTTACCCTTAGATATAGCGTTTTCCAGCTGCATCTCTTCTTGGCGTGAGGTTTGCGAGCTTCGAAGATAGAGTGGAATTCAAAGCCGCGCTGAAAACGAGAAGCCCAGAACGCTTCGGGCAGCGGAAGACAGCAAATACGGACGACGCTAACTTGAGATTCAAGACATCTTTGGAAGGCAGATGGAGCAGAATCTGTTGTAGAATCTCCATGAGGAGCGATGTAAAAGGATTCTGCGAGTCGAGGGCAACTTTGGAACCTTCCTGTGCTTCTTGACCGACCAGGTCGAAGCTCTGCTGCAAGATCCACTCAAGGTCCCGTATATCCAAGGGGTTAGAGGAATACACAGTCTTATCGGGAGATTTCCAAGGCAGATCGTCGACAACAGACTTTCTGCTCAGCTTGCACTCTTCCCCTGGGAGGAGGTTGTTTGGATCAGGTGTGTATTTAACCAATCCACCAAAGTCATGACCCCAATTTAGTTGACCTTGCTGCACGGGACAGGACCGACAAAAGTTGTTGAGAAGTCGGATGTCGACATCATCAGGGTGATATAGTTCCTTCAGTAAGACCCAGCAGGCATCGTGGAATGGGAATCCCCAAGCTGACTCTACCGTGGCAGGAGGAACAGCTAGTGATTTGTCACCGAAGGCGGCTTTGAAAAACACAATGTCCACCAGCGACGCTGGATCAAGATCGGGATCATCATAACGGGAAGCTGGATTCGTGGGTGCCGTGTCTGATAGACGAGTTCGGATGCCCACGCCGGAAAGACTTCATCGTCCTCCGTATAAACAGCACGAAACTCGTTCACCCAGACCGAGTCTCTTCGGCCGATGTCCACGCCACATAGAATACAACTAGCAAGCGTGGGACTCATTGGCGTATGATCTTCTATTGGCAAGCCCCGATAGTTGTCGTCTTTCAAGGCAGTCGAATAAAATCAGGCGTTTACTGTACGGCTTGTAGACAAGTTCTAGTACCTAAGCTCCGAGCAGGGACAGCGGTCTGCAAGCTGCTGACAGCGAGTTTTGCCTGTTCCAGTATGGCGAGAGTTGACTGCAGGGATGACATTGAAAAGGTATATGGGCATGTTCGCAAAACCTTGATGTAGAACTTGATCATCGTTGACGTTTATTTTTAAGAGCGCTTAAATGTTAAAAGGAAAACAAAAAAAAAAGGAAAGGAAAAAGAGATGGCAACTTGATCCTGGTATATGTACTGTGCTATCGATGTTGCGGCTTCCCGATCGAGAACTGTATCAGCAAGCAGTGTCTCCTTCTAGGAAAACTCTTCTAGTCAATAAGTTGCTCTTGGATCCTACCATCCAACCTAAACCTTTTCTTTTATATCCTTCACCAGCTACAGGCTCTTAGATTTGTCTATTCTTCGATCTACCTAAAGATTTTTTTCCTACCCTCTTTATAACTTTTACCCTTCAGTCAAAATTCCACATACTTCAGCTATCCCGTTCTTCTCCATTTCGTCTCCTCTCCGTGGCCATCTGTCCCATCTCCCTCACCCTCCTCCTCCCTGGGCCGCACAGTACCCGCTCCAGGCCCCAATGGCATGGATGGTGGCTCACCCTCTCCGATCCAGTTCCCCTCCTCGTCAAAGTACTCATGCATGTTCTCCGCCGTGATCCATCCGGAGCTCCCATCCACTGGGGGCGGCAAGCCGCCGTCATTGCTCCCGGGAGCGACAATGCCAGAACGAAGAAGAGATCCGACACCACCCTGTTCGTCCATGCCGTAATCCTCGTCATCTTCCTCGCCGTGGCTAATCGGGTCTGGATGGAGGTTCGAGCAGGCGGAGACGGCGGCAAACAGTGCTTGCGTGGCTGTCTCCGGCTTATTCTCGGCTCCGTCCTCCGCCGCCATATCGGCCGCAGTCAGAGCAGTTGTTTCCGTTCCAGCGGTGTATGACCCCAGAGCTGCGCTCGCTGCTTCTGTCACAGGTGGCGGGATGATCGTCAGCGTGACACTGTCTTCCTCCTCATCCTCTTCACTGAGCCCCTCGGCGGAAGGATTGGCGATCTGCATGTACAACCCCTGCACTTCATCGCCTCCTGGCACGTCGGGGAGACGTAGCCTCTGGATTGCATGTAGCGATATCGACGGGTAGGGGATCGCAACGCCGGATTTAGCCGCGGTACGAAAGAGAAGGAATTTGCTAGAAAATAACACAGATATTAGTCTCTTGACAAAAAAAACAATAATCGAAAAAGTAAGATCCTCACGGACGTACTCAGATGTAACCCATACATCCACATCGTCAATGACGACCTCCTTTTCCTGCGTCGTCTCTCCGCCGGCTTCTTGTGCAGTCGCTGACCCATTCACCGCATTGCCGTTCGTAACAGCAGGGCCACGCAAGGCATTGAGCGCTGGCGCCGCGGTAAGATCGCTCTCGAGGATGACAACTTTGCATCGGTCGCTGTGGTAGTGTAAAACCGGGGGACCGTCATAGAAGGATTCGGGAGTGCGCGACTGGTGTTCCGCCAGAGGGGTGAAGGATGAAGCGACAGGAGGCGTGTGAAAAACCTCCATTGTGATAATCTGTAAACCTTGCCAGAAGCTAAGGTTTGTTTTGTATGTTGTCGATGGGTACCTAGGTAGTAAACACGCGCTTTGTCACTTACGTAGGTATTTTTGGGTGGGATGTCAAGAAGATCCAGGCACGGAGGGGCAGCGGGAAACTTCTCCGGGGCAGGAGCTTTTCTAAACTTTACTGCCGGGAGTAGCTGCGGATGTCACATAGTTCTTCTACAGGAGAGAGCTTGCAGGACCGGGATATGAGGTACAAGGGAAGAAACTATCTAGTCTTCTTTTTTAGGATCTAGGTAGAGTGATTTAGGTTTATCCCCATTAGTGCTGGGTTACAGTGATGAGTTATCACAGCCCATATAATCAAGTCCCTCAAAATGTATAGTTATCTCCATCCCCCACCACTCAGGACACCAAGCAACTGCACGGATAACCACGAAGCGCTTTCCCACGTTGCAATACCAGGTTACGCTATTAGAGCACAATATTCTTTTATTCAACAAAATCTCCTAGTCTTGATGGATCTAATCTCCATCGTGAAGCGTGTTTGATATCACTCCAGACGATATACAGCGCTTCAGCCGTTGAGGTCAGCTTCCTGCCGTCTTCTTCCAACCGGATGACACGTAATCAAGGTCATCCAACTTGGTACGCGATCTCATTGACGCTTCGGCATCTGGACGATCTCGCACCTGATGATAGGCGCTGTGTTCTGGCGTAGACGAGGTATCTCGATACTTCGTCACGAAGGGACTCGTGAATGATCTCGCCATCCTTGTAAACTCCAATATGCAGTGATTTCCCTCCATAACAAGGGAGGAGTACTTCGACGGAGTGGTGTTACACTGCCCATCATAATCTCGCAGGCATGGGGAGAATCGTCTTTGGTATGATCTGCAGTGTGGATGCTGTTCATTTGACATCCAGGCCACCGAACGCTCGATCCAGCTCTTCACCCTCGTCACGTGGTACGATCGCCGGAGTCTCCTGAGCATCCTGATCTGTAGAACGGGAATCCAAGAGGCTCTGCTGCTGTGACTTATCGGAAGAGGCCGGGGTTGACGACGCTTGGATGGGCTGTAGGAGCTTCTCCTCACGATCCAGCCACCCTGGCGCAACCCGTCTCTTCTCAGCCAGTTCTCGTTGCTTAACGGACTCTTCCCATTCTTTAATGAGCTTCTCCGCATCGGCTTGCGTCTTCTTCAGATGTTCCTCCAGAGACTCGCAGGAGGCCAGGATCTCATCTGGATGCGCTGCGTGACCGCCGCTGGAAGAGACGACATAGCGAGCCTTGGCATCGGGATTGGCGGGATCGACTGTGACGGAGGGAGGAAGAGTCGAGGAGACAGATTTGTAGGTATACGGTAGGGTCACTGCGGTGGGAAGAGAGATGAAAGGAGAGACCGTCAAGGGCACCTGAGCCAAGAGAGGATGGGGACCTGCAGTCTGTCAGTATGAAGTGACCGAGATATGCGTAGAGAGGGATGGCATCAAACAGACGTACGATATGACTCGTACATGGTGACAGCTGATATATTATTCCTGGATATAGTCGTGAATCAAGTGCGGCTGAGGAAACTATTATTATGATTAATCTCCCCGCAGATGGAGATCAAGCCGAACCATGGCTGGGCGCCACCAGCCATCATTTCCTCCATAACAGCGACTTGCCGGCAGCCGGCCAGACCGCCCAGTCAGCACCCCTCGATGTTCTTTTCGCCTGCATAAATCTTCCTGGTCCTCACTCCCCGACCCAGCAGCCTCTGTCGCCTCCTGATTGCCCCTCGAGCCGCTGGTGCTTCTGCTGCCGGTTCCGCCCCTGTCATTGCAATATTGGTTCTGCCTGCAGTCGCCCGAGGAATTCCCAACCTTCACGCGACCCCACGATCTGCCAACTCCCTCTTGTTTTGGGCGCGACAGGGCACCAACCGGGTTGCCTGCGACTGGAGACTCATCTTCTCAACCTTTCAACCGTGACTGTCGTTTTGGTGGCATTAAGCATTTCTGCTTGATTGCTTGATTACTCCTAAAAGCGCGACCGATTACCTTGTGCGCGGTTCGCCCAACTGCGGCACACCCTTCCACCATACCAACGCCGCCATCCACCGTCGCAGAATCTGACTGTTTTACGGATAAGAAATCCTGCCTGCAAACCCTTCTGTCACGATGGAGCGGCAAATTGAGCGTGCGGTGACGCACAAGAAACCCGTCCCCGAAATCGACTTTACGCTGCATACAATGGAAGATGGCACCCAGGTGTCCACGCTGGAGCGAGTTGTGAAAGGTACGAGTGGCTCCTAGATTGATTGATTTCTGCTCTGCGATTCCCAGGCTGATGTTCTGGAATAGAGGTGCAGGCCCCGGCCCTCAATACGCCGGACGACGACGTCTTCTGGTCTCGCGAGGATCCGACCAAACCAAATCTCCAATTTCTCAAGCAGCACTTCTATAGAGAGGGGCGGCTCACGGAAGAGCAGGCGCTGTGGATTATAAACACCGGCACACAGTTGCTCCGGGCCGAGCCAAATCTCCTGGAGATGGATGCTCCCATCACAGTCTGCGGTGACGTCCATGGACAATATTATGATTTGATGAAACTGTTTGAGGTCGGCGGAGACCCTGCGGAGACAAGGTATCTGTTCCTTGGTGACTACGTGGACAGAGGCTACTTCAGCATTGAGGTCGGTGATCATCTCTTTTTCTCATGGCTGTATACTGAACTCTGGCTAGTGCGTCCTTTACCTCTGGGCTCTCAAGATCTGGTATCCGAATAGCCTGTGGCTCCTGCGGGGAAACCATGAATGCAGGCATTTGACGGATTATTTCACGTTCAAGCTCGAGTGTAAGCACAAGTACACTGAGCGGGTTTATGATGCTTGCATGGAATCCTTCTGTGCGCTCCCATTGGCTGCCATCATGAACAAGCAGTTTCTCTGCATTCATGGCGGTCTCAGCCCAGAGTTGCATACTCTCGAGGATATTAAAGCTGTAAGTGAACGCCATGCGCTGCCCAGCAGGTTGCTAATTGCGGGAACAGATCGATCGCTTCAGGGAGCCCCCAACGCATGGTCTGATGTGCGACATCCTCTGGGCTGATCCATTGGAGGAATTCGGCCAAGAGAAAACCGGTGAATATTTTGTTCATAACAATGTTCGAGGCTGCAGTTACTTCTTCTCCTACCCCGCTGCCTGCGCGTTCCTTGAGAAGAACAACCTATTGTCCATCATCCGAGCGCACGAGGCTCAGGATGCTGGCTATCGGATGTACCGAAAGACCCGTACAACGGGTTTCCCTAGCGTTATGACCATCTTCAGCGCCCCCAACTACCTCGACGTATATAACAACAAGGCGGCCGTTCTGAAATACGAGAATAATGTTATGAACATTCGGCAATTCAACTGTACCCCTCACCCTTACTGGCTTCCAAATTTCATGGACGTCTTTACGTGGTCACTCCCGTTCGTTGGAGAGAAGATTACCGACATGTTGATTGCGATTCTGAATACATGCTCCAAGGAAGAGCTGGAGGAGGACGCTCCGTCGTCTGTTTCTCCAACTGGCCCGTCGTCCCCTCCTCTGGCTATGGACACCGACGATCAACCTGATCAACCCGATCAGCCCGATCAGCCCGATCAGCCCGACCAAACCGATCAAAGCGAATTCAAGAGACGGGCCATCAAGAACAAGATTCTGGCCATTGGCCGTTTATCCCGTGTCTTCCAGGTCTTGCGTGAGGAAGCTGAACGTGTCACGGAACTTAAAACCGCGACCGGCGGCCGTCTTCCTGCCGGAACCCTCATGCTCGGGGCGGAAGGTATCAAACAAGCGATCCACAACTTCGAGGACGCCCGTAAAGTCGACCTGCAGAACGAGCGACTACCGCCATCGCAGGAAGAAGTGGCCCGGAAAAGTGAGGAGGAGAGGAGGGCCGCGTTGGAGAGGGCCGCGAAGGAGGCCGAGAATGATACCACTTTGGCCACTGTAGCCAGGCGGATCAGCATGTGAGTTGTGGTCGTTCCCCTGTTGTTTTTCAACCCAGCTAACGATCACAGGTCTGGAAAGGAAGGCAGACGCCGAAGGGAGGCAAGGGAGGCAGCAACAAATCGTGAATCATCGCAGTGAGGCTCATCTCATACCTTGCCTATTCCTTAAGAATATACCCATCGCAAATTTAATCCTGTCGATATGTCCTTACCACGAATGCCATTCGCTCGTCGACATATAGAGGCGCTTCCGTTGCAGCGGGATTACCTAACGACATAGGGAGAGCGAAGGGCTTTTCTGCTGTATCTATCTGTACCTATGCATTGAGGGGGCTATGAATTCAGTTGTGGGTATTGGAACACTGTCTGAGTGTACCCAGGAGAGAGAGATTTGTGTTCTTTGACAGGGACCTGGCCGTCCGCATGTCTTAATCTTAAGCCTTACGAGATGATGAATACATCCAAGTATTATTGATCTGAAAATATTATTCTTTTTTTTTTCCTGTGCGGTACATAATGCAAGTCTGTTAATAAATTCGTTGTCGTTGTACTCTATTTTGGCGGATCGAACTCTGGTTGGTAGCACAGTTACCCGCAGGAACCCGCGGGTTGCGGAAACTTCCTCCAAGGAACGGCCCATCTAAAATAACTCTCTTGTCTGGAGGCCAACTACGGGTTCCTACCCAAGTCAATTTCACCAGCTTTTCTTTCCTCTTATCCCAACTAATGCCTCCCAGGATTCGCGGCACGCTCTCCAAAGGCTTGTCGCGCCTTGGGGACGGAGGGGCAGGAGCAGCAGCAGCAGGAGGAGGCGTGTTCTTCTGTCCATCCTGCGCCACTTGGAGGCGGACGCTGTCGACGCGTCCCCATGCTGGCAATAATGGCATCTCTCGTCGAAGGAAAGAGAGCCATCTGACCACAGCTCTTCAGAGCGACGGTCGTCGCCCTGCCTCGGTGCTGGCGACTTCGGCGGCGGTCAATGTAAATAGAAATATCCCGGCGCGTTTCCGAGAGTTGTATGAAGCGTTGGATGAGGTGAGAGAGGCTGTGCCAGACCAGATCAGTCTGAGTCGATTCCAGCTGGCAAAGCGGGGGTTGGAATCGGAGGAGCCTGTCATTCGGGTTGCTGGTGAGTAGTACCTTGCCATTTGCTCAGTTGTTTTCTATCATATTTCGATCTAAGAGAGTGCTTAATTAATGGCGTTCTCCTACCAGTTCTCAGCCTGAACGACGTCTCCGCCACACGCCGACTAGTCCGATTACTTCTTGCAGATCCATTGAACGCGAGAGAGCCGTGGGAGGATCTTCTGGACTCCTACGGTACAGATGGGTCACCAGGATTACTTATACGGTTTGTCTACGTGATCCAGAGTGTCAGAATCAACATTGGCTAACGGGTACTTCTGTTCTTTTCTCCCAGATATGGCGAAGAGTCGGGTGTCATCCAGAATAACCTGCTGCCTACGATATCTGTTCCATCCACCCTCTTGAAGAAAGGCAACATTGAAATCTTGGTGAGCACATTGGGTGCTGGGACGGAGCCGGCAGGTGCTCGTATCACTGAGGAATCCGTCCTTGTCCCGACGATCACGATCCCCACATCTCATACGGGTAGGCATAACGCCATCCGGTATCCGGTACACAGAAGCATAGTTTGTGGGACTGGTGTAGACGGTCTGCTTGCGTACAGCCGATTGATTTCTCTCGCTAGCCCCCAGAGAGGCGAACGGTCGATCCACGGTGCCATTGAGCTGAATATAGAGGGGGAAAAGCAGAAGGCCCATAGTAAGGTGACGTTTGTGGACACGAGGCAAGCTGATGAGGCATTGGCAAAGTTCCGTGAGTCGGTCCAAAATGCGTCGGACTATGAGCGTGGATGGACGGCTAGCGGAGTTCAGCCCCTCGTGGATTGGCTAGCCACGACGAAAAACAAGGAAGGTTTGGACCAGGACTTGGAAACACTCATTCAATCGTTGCTGGATGCGGCTGAAGAAGGGGTGATAGCCAAGGAGGCCCAACACCTCCGGGAACAAGAAGCGACATCCATATCAGAAGAGGTGCGTCAACGCCTGGACAGGACGGTATCTGTTTGGGCGGAGCGGGCACACACTGAACTTCAAAATTCCCTCGAAGAAGGGTTTGCGAGCAAGCCTTGGCGGGGGCTCGCGTGGTGGAAGCTGTTCTGGCGCGTTGACGACGTGGGAATGATTACGTCGGAGATTCTGGAAAAGCGATATCTCTGCCAGGCTGAGAAAGAGCTGATCTGGACTGCCGGCCAGGTTAAGCAAGCGGGGCTGCTTAATGAGCCTGTGGACTCAGACCTGCCAGAGCCATCTAGAGCGACAGATAACACAGACAGCGGAACAGTTCCTATGAAGGCAGAGCAGCCGTGGCCGATGCAGGTGGCCACGAGTCGCTTCCAGCTCAGCAATACAACGGTTCCGTCCCTGCAGGCACTGTCGCAAGGCCTGGTGTTCTTCAGTCTCTCCACGACCGCGCTGACATCAGCCCTCTCGGCGCTGTTGTACGCATCTTCATCAACCTCGATGTACGAAGCCTGCACGGTTGCCGCTGTGGGGTTGATCTATTCCCTGCGACGGCAGCAAAAGAAGTGGGAGACGGCGCGCACCTTCTGGGAGAAGGAGGTGCGCGAAACGGGGCGCAAGGCTCTGATAGAGACGGAGCATCTTCTGCGCACATTGATCCGGGATGGTGGTCGTGGACGGATGGAGGATTTGACAGAGACGCGTGCGAGAGCGGCCATTGAACGGGCGAGAAAGGCTCTTGAAGCTGCGAAGCACAGATGAGCGTAGCTGTCGACTTGGTATGTCATGCGAACTGTATGTATGTACAGTACAATAGACGATAAAACACCCTGGATGTACAGTAGAGAGAGAGATGCACTTTCATTTGTTCTCAATTCTCGCTTCATTCCGTAGTTTTTTTTTTTCCTATTCATACTTTTATTTTTCCATTGATAAAATCAAGTCAACTCAATACTTCCGTCAGGCACACCCTGTCGGCTCCGCAGACGGCGCGCGAAGAAGCGCATGACGGGCAACATCTCGTCTCGATTCCGCGGCATGCCGTCGCCCTTTCTGTTCCAACGATGCAGCTCGACGAATTCAAACACTTCTTTTGTCCGCCGCACGGCCGTGTCGGTGACGGCGGTATCTGAATCGTCACGGCCAGCGAGGAGCAGGACGGGGGTGCGATTCTTGGGGCCGACAGTGCTGCCGGAGAGAGGGTAGGGAGCGCCGAAGGAGACGACGCCTGCGAGGGAAGGGTCGGGGTCGACGTCGCTGCTCTGATTCGAACTACTACTACTGGATGTAGGAGTAGTATTCGTAGAGACTGAGACTGTCGCTGGCGCTGGCGGAGGATGCACCCCCAGCTCCCGCGCAGCCACCAGGGCCGCCATCCCTCCCTGCCCAAACCCCAACAGGAGGATATCACGCAGGCGATAGCCACATTTGCGGACGAGGACATCGCTCACGACCTCGCGAGCCAGCGTCTGCACGGCGGAGCGCGAGAACCCAGCGTCCATATCCAGCCCACCACCACCACTCCCTGCCCCCGTACCCTCCTGGTCAAAAATGACATCATCGCCCCAGTGGTAGCCCTCGATACCGACGAGCGCGAGGGGCAGCGGCGTGGGCGCTTGCACCGTGACGCAGATCGTTTCGGGGAGGTTGAGGGCGCGGCCGAAGGAGGCGAATTTGGCGGCGGTGTCGCCGAGGCCGTGCAGGAGGAGGAGGATGTTGCTGGGAGGTGTTTGATTTGCAGGAGGTGGCGAGGTGGTTGATCCTGATGGGCTGGGGTAGGAGATGAGCACGGTCAGGTGGGAGGGGAAGTCGGAGGGGAGGGGGATTTTTTTCGTCATGTTTGCTCACGTCTGGACATTAGAGGAAGATCAGGTAGGTTAGATAGGTAGGTACTGTACCTTACCTAGGTAGTGCAGAGTAGGTACCTAGTTTAGAACCCAATCATAGCTATGGAGAAGAGGTACCTAGGCAGCTAGTGTTCCGTTCCATTTCTAGGCGTCTGGTTGCTCTGAGCTTGATTAGCCAAGCGTGTGATATCCCGATCGCGGGTGGCGTATAGATTGTTTACTCTGCTTCATCGACACAGCCACATATACTATGACACAATTGATCTCTTCATGTCTCTTCATTGATGTGCTAGTGTACTTCTGCTTCATGTTCAGTCTTAATTATTGGCATTACGGTGAGTATGCGCGCTTCATCCCGATGTCTGGGATGGTCCTAGGATCTTCTACCTCTGACGTTGTCTGTGCGCTCTTCTCTGTCCACATCAACGAAACTAGCGCTTGAATTTCAGCAAGCCCTGACAATTAGCCGATCAATGGTCACCAATCACAATGCCATTCCGTGAACAGTGCTTGTCACCTGCTCGATTCAAAGTTTTGGTGAAACGCAAGGCGGGGCTTTTCTCCCGCACAGCCTCACGTGTGGCTGATGCTGCCCCTCTGCCCCTCTCTCCCCCACCAGAGCCACACACTGAGCCGAGGATGGCCTGCGCAGCTCAGGAGGTTTTTGGAACCATCCACGAGTTCATGCGAGATTTGCCCGTGTGATTTCCTTTTTGTCATTGGCTGCCATAGCTATGGAAATTGGCGTGACGGGGCTGAACCAGATCGTGCCATTGTTTGGTGTTGGGCCATAATATTAATCCAGAGTAATGATATTAGAATCGTTGTCGTGATTGCACCAGCTAGCATGGGGCCATGGCGATGCTTCACATGTCAGCGGGGGAAGCTGGTACATTCATTTCTCTCGACGTTGCTATGGCCACTCCTGTCAGCATCTGGCCTGTTGGTGCTTGCTGCTGCCTAGGACCCTGCTGTGGCTGAGGCTGAGGCATTGCATGGAGCTTCTTGTATGGATCAGCTGGAGCTGATGGTGGGCCGGGCATGCGAATCCCAAATTCACCGTCCAGCCCGACCAGTGAAACGGCATGGCGATGAGACAAGTTACAACCTGAGGAGTGGTACCTAGTGAAGGGAGCTTGGGAGGGGCGGAAGCCTGACGCGACTCCCATCCCCGCGATGACAGAGCAGCTATTAAAAGGATGCCACTGTCCAGCTGCTTGACTCTTCTTTCCTCAGATTCCTACCACTCCTTCCTCTGAACAAGAAAAACTCACTTCGACTCTTCTCTCACATCAAACTTCCTTCTACACATCAGACACAATGGGTATTTTCGGCTGGGGTAGGTATTCTCCTTCTCACCTTTCTCTTACTCTTTCCTATTTGCGCACGCGTCTTCTTCGAATCGATTGATTATTTTTCCTTCCAGAGCCATTGAGATCGCGTGACTGACTTTGCGGACTTTACTCCAGACGACTCTCACGAGGCTCACCGCAAGGTCTACGGTGGTGAGCCACACCACGAAGCCAAGCTCTCCCACGAGCTCATCGCTGGCGCTGCCAGCTTCGAGGCGTTCAAGGCCTTTGAGGACCACCAGCGCAGGGAGGGTGCGTACATACATCCCACCCAATACTTCCCCCCTCCCTTCAGTACATAGCTAACAGGTGGCATCGTCTCCAGGCAAGCCCGTCTCCCACGCCTTCGCCAAGGAACTCCTGGCCGGCTTCGTCGGCAGCGAGATCGACAAGCTGGTTGAGACCAAGGGCCTCGACGAGCTCACGAAGCTCGAGGCGAAGAGACACGCCAAGGAGAACGCCGAGGCCCTGTATGACGAGCACTACCGTGACGCTGACCAGTACGACCCCAGCCGGTATGATCGCCCGGAGCGCTTCAACAACTTCTAGATGTTGTACAGTGCCGTGGATGATGTGATATGATACTGGAGTAGAAAGGCTGCAGGAGCCGTTTCTGTCCTGCGACTCTTTCTTCTGCCTAGCTTTTCTTCTGCAATAGCGGCTACATATCAAGCTGCGCTGTTTGTTACGCTTGTGAGAATGAGATATCCCAGGAATGACACATTGATATGACACAGAAACATTGATCATGTGATCAGCCTTTTTTTTTTCGGGGAGATGACTCAGTAGCGTGTGTAGGTAGTGAAGATGAATGTAGCATAGCATAGCATAGCATCTGCTCCTGCTACATACTCCGTACATACATAGGTAACTGTACTCTGTACTGTAACTGTAAGACCTGCGCGGACGCAGATCTGATCACGAACTCACCTGCTCAATACATGGATACTCGAGAGACATCTCTCACATTTCATCTCTATCTACCAAGACCCATACACTGTTAAATAAATCCAATTAACTCCGTCGTTATATATCCCCTCATTCGAATTCGTATTCGAAATTCGAAACAGAATTCTGAGGGGGTATGCTAGGATATCTACCTATCAATCAATCAAAGATGATAAGATAATGCCATGACAATAACATGATAAATCTACATTCACATTCAGCCTCACATAAAGAAAGTACAGTACAATACAATATATTACATTTTCTACCTGGTATCTCCGACACTTACTTCCTTTGGTGACATACTAACAGATTAAAGGGGCGTTGTACATAATCCTATCCTATCGATTCAATCAATCAATTCCTCCCCCATTCATTCCTTCAGGAACCCATCCTGATCGTAGAGACTTGCGGGTGTGCCTGCGCAGACGAACTCGAACCCCAATCCTATGGTTTTGTTGTTTGGCGTCGCGGTGACAGGGGCTCTTTTTCTTGATTCGTTCTGGTGGATGGGATCATCGTTGCTGTCGTTACCGCTGTTGTTGTCACAGCTGCTGTTGCTGCTGCTGTCAGTCACGGCGTTCTTCTTCTCGACTGCTCCCTCCGAATCGATGCGTTCTAGGACAGACGATGTTTTCGGACGTCGTGGAGGCGGATCGTCCTCGCTGGCATCCTCCCAGATGGTGACGCTGCCGGTACTCAACCCGGAATTGCGATTGCTCTTGTTGTTGTTATTGTTGTTATCCTTGAGCGACATCGAGCTGGGACTGCCGCCCATACGCCGGTACTGCGCCGAGTCCTCGTCCCATGCGTCGCTGTTCATGCGACGCAGGAGCGTGATCGATTTGCGGATGTCTTTGTCACTGGTGGGAGAGGGGATGAGATGCGTCAAGGGCCGCGTTGACACTGGTGCAGTGTTCGCTGTGGAAAAGGTGGCAGTAGCAGGAGGCGGTGCGCTGTTCCGTCCTTGTCTCACGGGGAAGTTGCGCGGGCCGCGGGTGGCAGACCGTCGAGGACTCCCCGTCGATGCGTTTGGAGGAAGCTTGGGCGAAGAAGAAGAAGAAGACCCAGGCAAAGCGAATAAGGGCTCTGGTTTTTCAGGGGATGGCGTTCTGGAGAGGCCCTGGCTTTCCGAAGATGGCGGAGGGTTATTAGAGAAGATGCCTGCAGGGACACCGGCCTGGTTCTCTGATATGAAGACATCGTCCGCGGACGCCATCCGCGAGTGACTCCGTTTCCGGGAGATGTTGCAGCGAGGTGGGAGAGAGTTCAGTCCCGGCGAATTATTCGCCAGCGCTGACCCTCGATCCTGGATGGAGCCAGTTGAGAAATGTCGGCTGTGTCTTGAAATCGAACTCGGCGAGGCCTGGGTCGCCCATTGCTGCTCCTGCTGCTGCTGTTGCGGATTAGAAGGCGAAATGAAATCAGTCTCCAATTCAGCCATCTCTTCCGGCTCTTCGAGCATAGGAGAGAAGGCCGGGCCACCGAACGTGATGGGGGGATGGACGGAGATCCGGACGGAGTTTTGTCTCCGGTGGCCCTTTCGCATGCCATGTGCTGATTTCATAGCGGATTGCAATGGCGCCCGTCCCTGCCCAGGGCTTTGAGGCTGTATCGGTCTCGGCCTGTCATCGGCCTGCATCTGATCCTCCTTGAGCGGACGCGTCTCAAACATCGAATACCGCTGCTGGCGATGACTTTGGGCGGCAAGCTGCTGACGGGTCAAGTAACTCTGAGCGGAGGAGGTAGAGTGACGAGCATTTGAACTGGAAAACGAAGCGCGCGACCCTGAAGGAGACATGACCGTTTCACTGCGACGTGGCAGCTGGCCAACCCACTCTGACGGCTGAGGCGATTCACGAGTGGTCAAGCTACGCCGGGGAGAGCATCCTCCCGTATCCATCTTGGAGGAATCAGTGGAAGCAAAGGTCAAATGGGCCGTTGAAGAGGATAGTCTCTGCGACTGCGATCGCCGCTGAGAGGCACAATCCCGTGCCACGGTGCCCCCTACAACGATGTCGTAGGGGCTGAAAGGAGTGAAGGTAGGGCATGGGGGGAGTGCGGGAGAATTCGACACGGGCGTCCTCATGCCGTCGTCTAGGATCGAGCTATTGGCGGTCTCCAGACTCAATGACGACAGCCGCATGAGCGAGTCATCTTGCGGGAGTTGATAGACGGCGCGCGCATAAGCGGCAGGTGGTGGAGGTGGCATAGGCATCTCCGGTGCTGCCCCGGCCGTCTGCGTCGTGATACTCCCGTTGCGCACCCGGGAGAACCGCCGGTCAGCAATAGAATTTCGATGCGCCACAAGGGGCCAGGAAGTGGAGGCTGGGTTGCTGGTCCCCGAATCAGCCTGTATCCCGTCTTCTCTGTCTTTTTCGGGGGTGTGTCGGGGCGTGATCTCCGTGGGTAGTTCTGAGAAGCCCGCGACGGCAGATGTCGGTTCTTTCTCCTTGGCATCCGGTAAATTGGTTGAAGATGGTTTTTCGTTGGTGTCACCCGAAGTGGCCAAAGGACTTAATGGGATGGGCTTCTGATTTTTCCCCTTGGAGAGCGAGAGCCGTTTGGATAACGATCTTCGCAGGGAACGTGTCTTCTGCGGAGTAGAAGAAGACGGCTTGTCCTGCGACTTGGAAAGCTGGAACGTCTCCTGGGATCCCAGTTGTTCCCATTCACGAGGGATACTGTACGGAAGCTGTCCATATGTTGGCAGCGTTGACTCTTTCCGCGACGAGTCTGCCATGAAACCCTGGGCAGGGACGCTTGCCGCCAACCTGGCCTGAGCCATTGCCAGAGAGAGACGGTCATGTCGCAATCGCCACCAAACCACGATCCCAACCGTTGCGCTGACGATGAGCAGCACCGAGCAGCCCACAGCCAGCGCGATCACTGCCGTCAGACTCAGCATGGTGAGTTTCCTTGTCGAGTAGATTCTTGGAGCGATTGATTATTTGGAACTGAACGTGATTGATATCGACTGGTGGGCTGTGTTTGCTCACATTTGACCGCTCAACAGAGCTCCAGCAGGTCGAGCTGTCGCTCTGTTCGTCCGAACAGGTTGAGATAGGGACAAGGGAGACGACGACGACATGAGAAAACAAGAAGGAACAGGAGCATGGCGATGTTGTCGTTCGGACCTCGTTGGAATGTGGCCATGGACACGCGAAGAATGTGGACAAATCTCGGAGATCACGGCCTGTGGACTTTCCCAGGATATCCACACATTATTTGCTAGTCAGAGCACAAAAATAAAATATCCTACAAGGGATAGAGGGATAGAATGATGCAATATGGCCATCATCATGGTGATCGATCTACCTGATAAGAAAGCAGAGAAAAGTAAAACATCGTGGACAGGGATGATGGATGGAATGCGCCACTCCAGGATAAGTTAATTCGAATCTCATGTTTCTCCTGTAGGCTGTGGGAAGAAGAAAAAAGTGTCTCAAAAAGAAAATCACGCCTCAGGATTTGCCGATATAGTGGGTAGGAGTCTGTTGCCATCAATGGAAGAATGTCCTGGAATTAGTACAGTGAGTACCTGGTTAGCCGATGCCCTGGACGTATTACCGCTAAGGCAGGGAATTGGTTAGCAGCTGCAAAAAATTAGCTAGTATGTCCAAAATTCATGAACTGATCTATCTCCTGGTATGGAAATTCTTTTCTCGAAGAATATCTACGAAGTCTGTGCCCACTAGTTGAAAGAACAGGAGGTGAGGTCAAGAATGAGAGATAGCGATGCAGACACGTGACTGATGTCTTAATAATGTCTTATCTAATCCGGTCCTGCCGTCCCTTAATTTTAACCGTTTTCCCCACGGCCCACGAGAGATGGAGAACTCCGTCCTGTCCCTCCATACAGAGCGGCCACATCATCGGCCTCCACTGCTGTTCCTAGGGTCATAACTCATAACCTTCCTTCTACCTGCCGTTTTAATTTAACTGGATCTTCTTTTTGGTGCGTTCTAAAAACAGACGCCACGATCTCTCACCGGCTCTCGGATGGGAATGACATGGCGACATTTCCTTCCCATTAGGGCTTGTTGATATGCCGGCGATCTAGGTCATGTGCACAGACACATAGATATTTAGCAGTATTTCGAAGGTTAAATTAAATAGCTTACATTGTTTTACCGCCGAGCTGATCCGCTGTCGGAATGACTGCTGTAAATATGTCGACATTTCAGTGAACTTGAACCTGTTGAGCTATGTGACACTGAAGTGAGACCTTGATGGTTAGAATGAGTTCGGCAATCGAAGAGGAAGGACAACTCTCGCTATATTCTTAAAATAAGTAGTGGCGCATCTACAGATACTCCATCCGGTATGACTATATCAGCCACCCGACAAAATTCTTCCGACGGAAGAAAAGAAAGGGATGGCATAGCAAGATATCCTAGGTCTATTACGAAGCAACTCCTCCGCAGATGCATTCATTGTTCATCGGCCACGATCCTGTCGCCATCTCCAATCAATCCAAGTAAATGCTCCTGCGGAGCAAGCAGATCTCCTGCAACCAACAACACGGCTCCCCCGACCGACAGTTTTAGTCTTTCTCTTTGCTCCATCGGTCTGCTCCTCCAATTTAACTCGGCTGGTTCTCCGTTATCGCAGCGCTCGCATCGTCTCTCATTTGGCCGCTGTATCGTGCCAGCCCACACGCGCCCCCCCACTATACCGCACCGCCTTTCAAGAGCTCGACACGCCGCCCCTCATGGCGGTCATAATAAAAGGAGGAGCTCCGACCGCTCTGTCTTTGCATTCTCGATCTCTCTGATCGTGTCTTGTACCCTCTTTTCCGTGAATATCTCCGCGGACATACAACCCCACAATGGCCTCGGCTCCGATCACTAACGGCCTCTTCAACCACGACAACACCACTCCGCCGGCGCCTTCCAGCTTGCTGGCTCTGTTCTCGCTGAAGGGCAAGACCGCCATTGTCACGGGTGCCGGTGCTGGTATCGGCCTCCACGTGGCCCAGGGTCTGGCAGAGGCTGGCGCCAACGTTGCTCTCTTCTACAACACCAACACCAAGGCTATTGAGCGGGCCGCGGAGATTGAGCAGAAGTATGGCGTGAAGGGTATGTCGCAGACGCTTGTTTTGAGGCAGTATACGGAGTACTAACGTGAATCCAGCCAAGGCATACCAAGTCGACGTCAGGGACGCCAAGAAGCTCGAGGAGACCGTCAACCAGGCCGTCCGGGACTTGAACGGTCGTCTGGACATCTTCATTGCCAACGCGGGCATCCCGTGGACGAAAGGCCCCAGCGTTGACGGCCCACTGGACCACTACCTGGATGTGGTGCAGACTGACCTGGACGGAGTCTACTACTCCGGCAAGGCGGCCGCTGCTCACTGGCGGCGACAGAAGGAGGAGGGCACCGACATCTTCGGCAACAAGCTCGAGAACTTCACCTATGGCAGCTTCGTGGCCACGGCGTCGATGAGCGGACACATTGTGAACATCCCTCAACTGCAGGCCTCGTACAATGCCGCCAAGGCTGGAGTCATCCATCTGGGTATGGAATCCTATTAATTGCGTAGTGTAGTGCCGTGTTTTGCTGATTCTGTTGCAGTCAAATCACTTGCCATCGAATGGGTGAAGTTCGCTCGTGCCAACACGGTGTCCCCTGGTTACATTGCCACGGAGATTTCCAACTTCGTTCCCCCGGAGACCAAGAAGATCTGGCGAGACAAGATCCCCATGGGCCGCGAGGGTCTGCCGGAGGAGCTCAAGGGCGCCTTCCTGTACCTGGCCAGCGATGCTGCCAGCTACACGACGGGAGCTGACCTGGTCGTCGACGGTGGCTACTGTGCGCCTTGATGAAGTACTTCAGTTTGGTTTGCTTCTACCTTGTCTGGATACAGGGAGGGCATAAAATGAGGTTATCTATACAAACTATAAAGTACAAAGGGATGATATCTAGACCATAGAGGTTTTTTCATGCTGTCTAATGATAGAAAGAGATGGATTATGTTTGAAAATTTATTTTGCTTTTGATGATTTTTTTTTCTTCCTCTGATGATGAATCTCGTTTTAGTTTAGAATACACAGAACAGGCTAGACTTGCTAGTGACTGCATAGTTTGACGGATTAGTAGATTAGATACCTGACTGCAAGGTGGTCGATGGATTCCATGACGTCATTGCAAGAGCTACCCCTGACACGCTTGCTGCACCTACATTTTCACTGGCATATTCTCCAGATGATCTTAAAAATTTCAGAGCACAACAATGCTTCCTTTACTTTATATATTGTATTATTTGCCCCATGTGATCTTCACACATGGAGTGTTGTGCCTCCGCATCACGGGACTTGCTCACCCCGATATATCATTCCGTCCCTGTGACAGCAGCACTGCCAATCATTTCTCAAGATCAGGACTGCACAGCAAAGATGGCCTTACTATTCTGGCCATGTCTTCACAGCAGATGTCAAGGACTCATCACTTGATATCAAAATGAATACCTAGAAATGATAGTCAGTCTGCCTGCCTGCCTGCCTGTCCATCAACCATGGATTCTACGGAATCGATCCCGATGAAGAATGGTTTCTCCCTTTTATATATCTACCTAACCTATTCTATCAGCCTGCTAGCTATGACTCTGGTGCCTTTGTTATCTTGATACCTAGGCAGCTATTGAGTCAAACAATGTACAGTCATTGCCTTTCATACTATCTTTCTCTACATGTTTGTTCTATTCACGCGACAAGCAATAATCTCTGTGAGATTTAGCTATCACTTGATAATATGCACTCACTTGATAATATGCACTCGCTATATTCTCTGAATAGCAGATATAACTATATCCTCCAAACCTGACTGAGGGGTTACGACTTGGCTATTGTTCAGAACTCTAAGCCAAGCAATATACAGACTGGTGTACACAGATTCAGTCACATTGTACATTTACATCTCTTCCTCTTGACTATTGTCTCTACCTTTGTCTATTTACCTATTGAGACTGGTCTCTCTATCTTCCTCCTTTTCTTCCACAAACCACCCACGCAACAGTACCCTCCAGACGAAAGCTATGACTCTCAATGCTGCCAGTTCTACTGAGCTCGCGGCTTGCGAACCCCTCCGCATGGAAACCACACTCCTCGGCCAAGACGAAGACGCCTCGTACGACTATAAGGATGACTTCATGGTGGAGGCCATCGCGAAGACGTTCAACGGCACCGCCAGCGCGACTCGAAGAATCGAGGATCTGAACCAGAAGAGTGCGAGGAAGAGAAAGATCAAAGACGCCACCTCTACTGCTACCAGCGATGGATCTACTGATCAGCATCTGATGTATTCTTGCAGAGAGAGTGCCGAGTTGGAGATGGTACGTATGCCGTCAACATAAGATTGTGACTGATGAATTCAAGACATCAGCTAACACAATTAGAACTCCATCCTCGAAGAAGCGTTGAACTGTCGCGCCTGCAACAACGTGCGCGTGGCCCCCGAAGCGATGGAATCCGACATTGCCCACGGCATATACCACTTCTCAGCCGATCCGCCTTTCTCTCTCCCTGTCGAGGAGGATGTCTCCCCGGACAAAACGCCCGCGAAATGCTGGGAACCGGGATATCGTCGATACGCGACCGCAACCCAGCGCGAGCGATATCTGAAGCAGGTCCAACAGCGTGTGGACAGCGGCGGCGGCAGAAATAACGGCGGCATGGACGTCCAATTCGCTTTCTACTGCGTCGACTATCATATCCACCAGCACTACCTGGCGCGACGGAGCCCGTTGAACCTGTGCCGGACGTTCGAGGAGATGCACGACTTTCGCCTGTGGCGGTTGGAGATGCTCAATAACAACAACCACCACGATGACGACAAGATTGTCAACGATAGCAAGACCATCCGGTCAAGAACAATTTTCACAGACCCATCACCATCACCACCACCATCACCATCACCAGCTGCCGCTGCATCTGCATATCCCGGCCCCAGCTGGACACACAACCAGCTCTTCATGTCCCACCAAATCAACCTCATCCGCCTCCGCACCACCCAGAAGCAGCGATGGCAGCGAGTCCGCGCCGCGCGGGCCAAATTCAAAGCGATCATGAAAGAGCGCGCGCAGCAGCGAGAGGACGGGCTGCTGATCGCGAAATACCAGGCGGCCATTGCGCAGCTGGACTCGATTCAGCGGCGGTCAGGCAGGGAAGCGAAAGCGAAATCGAAAAGGGAACCGAAGCTGAAACTGAAAGTGAGACACACTCTGCTGCTGGGGCAGTCCGCTCGTGAGCTGTCGGGAATCTGACGCGAAGGATGTCCTGAGGACGAATCGGTAGATAGATCTGTCGTCGTCATCGACAGACTTATTACCTTAGTTGTGTACTGTAAAGTCCTTGCAGGTCTTGGACTGGATTAATTGATTGATTGATTGATCGATCGATCGAATTAACAGGAATGTATGTACAGGACAGTACACTACACAACACTACATGTACATTTATCTAAACGCATGTAATTAATCAATTAATGAATGGATGGAATGGGGAGATATCTATCATATCAGTTATTTCCATATTTCCTTTCCTTCTCTCTCTCTCTCTCTTCATTTCATTTCATCCACTCATTAATGGATGAGGGATATCAATGAATCAATAGATAAATGGATCAATCAATCAATCAATCATCAAATCAAGGTCTATATCTGGTAGGGTGAGATTGTCAATCGATCTATGATAACTCGGGCCATGATTGCTTTAATGTTGCTGTTAAGATTTCTATAAGGGATCTTAGGAAATAGAGTTAGCATCTGAATTTATCTTCTGCTTTCTTGATATAGAAGACCTATATCTAGAGGAGGAATTTTGAGAGGCTATTGAGAGCCCTGAAATTTGGGAAGGGGGGACTATATAATATAAAGACTTGTATCAGAATAAGGGAGAATCTGTACCTTAAACCCCTTTTGTCATTTGTCACTGGACTTGTCTTTATATTATTAAGGGTAAGAGTTAAGAGAAAAAACAAAGGGGACAGAGGAGGGAAGTTGGAACAGCCTCTATTTAGGCCCATCAGCACATGCTCCTAACGACTCACGAGTTCTCCATCGGTACCTGGTAGCTATTCATTGCAGGCTGAGCACATTTAGACTTCGGCCATGAACAGCGCACGACATACCACTGTAAGCCCTGTCCTCGCGCGCACAGCCCATTTCAGCGCTGGATTCTAGCAATCCAATTGCCTATGCTGCTGTGTATCTGGAGAGCACCGCCATGCTCTTCTTCAAAATCTGAGGAGATTGTTGCCGTGATGGGAGCATGTATTCATGTAGTAGTCTTTCATGATTGGCAGGCCTAGTGTAAGGTAGAGCTGACTTGACACAGACAATATTTCCTGAGTGTCAATACAAGCATAAATATCTATTATCCCCGTGCCCGATAGGAAAGCTGGCAAGAAGTAACTCTTTATATGTGTTGACATGGTTCCCTGCACAATGGGGACCAGAATCATACACATCTTCACTATCTGGGACCATATCCCTCTGGATAAGTTGAACTGACTTGCTGGCCCTTAGTGGATCTTTCAATATCATAACGCTTGCTTCAGAGATAGGGGCGCCTTGAGCAATCATGGCTTACTTGTTCAGTTATTGGTAGCATATACCAGGTTGCCAGGACTGGCAGAATGAAAGCCAAACAGTCTTGAAACGTCGTAACTCGGTAAATTATGGCTCCATGGGTGAGCATTCCCTTGGTCGTTGGGACCTCTGAAAAGTTTCTCAAACATGCCGTTGGAAGTAAAGTATTGAGACCGCGATCACTAGTGCCTAGCTATCTTCTATGGTCGATTGGATACTTCCCTGATGGTAACTGTCATAATTCTCGTCAACAATCAGTGTGATCCCTGAGTGAGAACGGAGATGTAAACTTACTGTCTGAAGAAGTAGAAATTCTGTAACGAACTGCTATGACGTAGGTGAGGAAGATGGTCTGTAGAGAAGATGAGTACACGACAAGGAGCGCTGGTCAAAGAGACTATGCAACATGTTAAATGTCAGGAAAAGCTGTGTGCGAAAACTTCTGCAGGAGAATTACCAATTAGTTGCATTTCCACCTAGAACGTGTCTCCTGCAAAGAAACGTCATTGATCCAGTCACATGAATACGGATTTGCTTTGGAATCCCCGATTGCAATGTGGATGCAGATCTCGAGGGATCATAATAATTCGTAGCGAGAGGCCTTATCTCCTGAAACAACACACCCTCGTAGGCCTTAATTATGAGAGAGACTGGGTTTGTAGAAACAGCGTGATTGGTACGTAAATGTCTATTTTTATTTCCTGGCCAAGTAATCGTACTTGAATTGAGATAAATGTACTGGATGAAACATTCAAGCTACTGATGAATTATCGTTGATATCTAAAAACGGACTCCAGGGGGATTACCTAAGTACATTAGTACCTACCTTGCAGTCAGACAGCAATACCGGGAACTGGGGCCCTTACGCAGTGCTACATCAATCCATCCATTTAGGGGATCTGGTCGTAGTTGCTGTCGATCAGGTACCGACGCATTTCCTTTGTGGGCGTCTCTGGGGCTTGTTTTCTTCATTTATTTAACTATGGTAATAGTGCTGATTCATTTAGGTATCTCGTTCCTATCAGAATACGGGTTGGAACTCTCTGCATAGAGACGTGTATACTAATAGTCTGCTAGATTGAGTAGGAATACTAACTAACAACTCAGTTCAATCTCTTTAGATGATGGAAGAAATCGCAAATTGCAAATTAGAAAGATGAACGAATGCTAACTAAGAACGAGAGATGCCAGTCCAAGTAATATCTTGATGCACTTCCTTGCAGTGCGGTTCACTCGGTCGACTCGGTTGACTCAGGCTTCCGACCATACACAACATAACTGCCCAGCGGTTAGTTAGATCTCAAGCAAGTAAAGTTAAATATAGGAAGATTCTGATCAGAGGAAGCAACTTACAAGTCAAACAGTCCATGGATCTTAGGATTTTTGACATCGTTCAGAGCTCCTGCTGCAAGGACCTCGACTTCCTCAGGTTTCCATGACTCGAATCTTGTCAACACAGCCATAGCAGCTGCCCTAAAGCCTGACTCAGCCTGTAGTAGATTCCAGGTCCCAATTCTTTTCTGCAACTTAAAGTCAGCAATAGTGTATATAGAAAACTGGCTTCACATACATAATATGGATCTTTGGGCCAGGCTCCCATTGGCACATAATACTTCTTCACATGGACATCCACAAACCCTGCTTCACGGAACCATTCTTCGAGGTATGGACCTGGTCTTGGAGGATACCCTGCTTTTTCAAAAGCACTGAGAACTTCATCATAATATCTCTCAAGTGCTGTGCCCTTAACAGATCCATCCTCAGACTTCAACCGTGCATCCCAATCCTGAAATTCTACCCAGCCACCAGGCTTCGTACAGCTAATAACCAGGTCAGTATAGCCTCGTCCAAAGCTAAATAGATAGGCAGCCTTACTTGAAACATTGCCTTAATAACTTTCTGAAATCCTTGATAGAGTAACATAGATAACGAGCATGGATGAAGTCAAATGGATTATTCTCATATGTCCATTCAGATTCAATGTCATCAACAAGGAATCTCAAGTTTGGCGGAACCCTATAATCTATTAATATCCATTATGCAGAGAGGGGTGCTTACTAACATGGATGGTTGAATAGGACTCAAATCATTACCAATGACCTCGGCAGAAGGGTATTCATCAGCTGCAACATATGAGTTTCCAAAAATATATGCATCTCATTAAATAGCTTACCAAAATCAATTGCCCAAATCCCGGTCCCAGTAGCAATGTCAAGGACTCGCTGTAGCGATGGTTCAATAGGTGCAAAAAATAGTTTCTTCCCCATTATTGTAAGTGTCATCTCATGAACCATATCTAAGCGATCCGCCTCATCCTCATCATTAGGGAGGAGGTAACCTTGTAGTTTGTCAGTCAGACAGTATTCTTAGTCTTTCNTCACTGCCATCGCGGTAAGCATGGTAGCGCCTGCCATTCTCATGGCGGTAATTCACCACTGAAGAGGTTAAAGAGGCGCTGTAGCTTGAGCTGGTATATCTAATTAGTTGCATGACTATAATAAGGGCAAAGTCTGTCGCTCACAGCTCATTTCCATAAGTAGAATCGTTCTCAGTAGCCTATGATCCCATTAAAAACCACCATTGTTATGGAATGTATTAGACTTTTACAAACCTGAAGATCCACTTCGACAGCAGCCTGAATATGATGATTGTCTTGACCAGTGGGCTCGTTCTGTTCAGTTTGTGCTGTAGGCTCATTCTGTGCCGTGGATTCTGCCATCTTCAAGCGTTGGTAATGTGCAAGATGCAGGATGAAGAAAAGCTTTCTGACAGAGCAGAGTCAGTAGGGCAATGAAAGTCAATTAGGCAAATGCACAATTGCAATTATGGGATTCTAAGAAAGAGCGCGCAGTGGTTGCAGTACTCCTCTTTATGAGCAAAGTGCCTGCCTTCAATCCTTAGGTGGGCACCAATCAGCTTTGTGTGGATGAGCTGTTCAATAGCAGCAACAGCCGTTGTGATAAATGCAGTTCAACTGCATTAGTGTCATGGAAGGGTCAGGGGTATTGATATGCACAGAACCAAAAATGGAAACAAGCTTAAAAATGGGCATACTTCCGAATGGTCAAGGAATCTGACGTCGCAAAGACGAATTTTTAAAATTATGCCGCTAAGGACGACTGAGTCAGGGTATGAACTTTTTTGGTGGCTTCTCCGATGTCAGCAGGAAGAGAGTACTCCGTACAGAGTACTAAGCTAAGAAGTGGAAAATTCTCTGACACGATAGGTACGTACTGTAGGTCATGGCTGCTCTGGTAGGTATGGAAAATAGCCAGATAATGACAGGCCCCAAGATACGGGACCAGAGTGGTAGGAAACATGACGTCCGCAGATTGTTGATTGCTGGTGGTCAGGTTCTCCAAGTATGACTTGTCAATGTCGTGGATGCAGGTTCTGGTGTCTGGATGCTGACATGGACTCATCCATCACGATGACTCCCGAGTGACATTGAATGAATGGCATTCAGTGTCACGGCTCAGTCAAAAATGAACGAATCATATTGGTGGCTATCTAACGAGGATTCTAAGCTGGAGAGAAGAAGAAGAAAAATTACAAAGACGATGTAATAGTGAAGCGACGCAGGCCTTTCCTAATTAGGAATACCACATGTGACAGTCACCTGACCATGTCTTTGAGCCACGCCGTCACGGCAAGAGAGTATACAATATAGATGTAGATAGCCAGCTAGACATGTGTAACTTCCAATATCCTCTCTCCAAGCTCTTCCTTCCTCTAGAGTTTGTTTTGTGTGGACCAGACAGACGGAGTCAAAGTCGGGGAAGTCGAATCCTCTGGGCTTTTCACTTCTTAGTAAGTATCCTTAGTCTCAGAGTGGGCTTCTTGGGTAGTTAGAAGCTATAAACAGGGAGGAAACCACGTAAGGCAAGCACTGAGTTCGCCGGTATATAGAACCGCACTGAGGATCGGGAGGACCCCGAAGCTCGTCTAAGGCTGGCATTACGCCTGCCCAGCCACATTGTGGCTGGAGACGGCAGGTATGTTCCACGTGGAAAGACGCCCCGTATGGAGAGGGATTCCACATGGAGCGGGATTTCACATGGAGAGAGATTCCACATGGACCGAGATTCCGCATGGAAAGGCGTTCCATATGGAAAGATCAGCTGCAATCCAATTTAGATGCAATCCATTCTAGTTGATGCGGTCTGATTGGTTAACCTTGTAAATCTCCCTGAATCTGGATCCGCGCTGGGGAATAGACATCGGCTCGCACCAGTTGCCAACACTGCTTAACCGCCCAGTTCCGACACTGTATATTAGTTTAACGGCATGATTCTTGTAATAAGAGTACTTAATTGTTGATCTGCCTAGCATTAATGGGTTCTCTTGCGCTGTTGTCAACGTACAATGGTTGGTTGTTATTGACCCTTCAAGCAGAGCGCCCCACTTATGCTCAAGATACAGCTGGGCGGCATTCTATATGAGTTGAACATTTCGTGTGACGGCTCAAGCAATCAGATAGACTCAATCTTATTGGCAGCTATCGAAAAGTAACCAAAGCTGGTAGGAAGAAAGGAAGAGAGGTTGGAAGCTCCCGCGAAGCGCCAGATAACAACCTCCAGCCCTAAGATCCTGCCCTGACACTAAACCTAATATGTACAAATAACACGTGACGCGCAAAATGAATGCAAGATGGTAAAACCAATGCAAATGAGTGAGTGAGAATGGACCAGATAAGTATAAAGCCTGAAATGCAAAGAGAGGAATGAATGTGGATCTGTTCTGTTTTATGGGTTGCGCATTTAAGTCAACAGGAAGAGAACCCGCCCTTTTAAGTTGTTGTAGATTGACGCCAGGTAACTGAGCAAATTCTGGCTCTGATCAAGGACAGCCGTTCCGCCAACTTTGTTGACAAGCTATTTCTGCCAATCAGCTTTTGTCCAGTGGAGGCGCAGATATGGATCAGTATAATGGGAGTTTGCATACTGTAGCAATCAGACTCTCATTACCAGGCTTGTCTCCGCTGCTTTCCCAATACATACTGCCACCCAGACCCTTTTGCTGGATATATTGGGCTTTCCAGTTGACCACATTGGGTGTATCGTAACTAATCATGACTTTCTTGTTTGGGTCATAACTGTAACTGATGATGGGCTGGTCGAGTTCATATACAACAGTGCCTGTCTGAGGCAGGGTCTTATAGTCCCGGACGCCGTCTCCCCCCTCCCATTCGCCAGGGCCAATACCGTTATATGAGGTACCTGGTCCCTCCGTGTTAAGAAATGACCTACCATAGAGAGCTATGCCCAAATTAATTTTGCTAGGATCGACACCATTAGAAGTATAGAAGCAATGGCCTGGTCAGTATTAAATGGGGTGCTAGACGGGTCAGAGCTTGATGTGTAGACATTTGCAAGTTCCCCAGCAACTGACGACCACTTGAATGTTTGTTAGCTGATCCAGGCTACAACTAGATCAGGAAAGGGCAACGAACAGATCCACTGTGGTTGATTTGTTAGCCAAGAGGCCTTCTTGGAGGTTAGGGGAGTATGAACCTGTAATCATAGGCCATTAAGTTCTAGAAATCAACATACTGGTCCATCTCTGCAAGATGCAGGGACTGATAATTAGAGGGACCTATACGATGTTGGTCAGTATAACCAGGATAATATTGTGCAGCTAATAATCTGGTGCAAACCTGCCTGCTGGTGACGCAATACTAAGCAGAAGGTGGGTGCCATTTACATACTGTGCAGAGTACCTGTCCAGAGCCTAGGGATAAGTATTGTTAGCATTAAGTACTGTCTGAGAGGGTTTCATTTATATACAAACCGATCTCACTTCTTGCAGAAGCAGCACCATGTTATCGGCCTCTGTACCATTGCTGGGATACTGTGTAAACACGTCTTAAGTAAGCTTGACGGACTAACAAGTTGATTTTCTGCAGACAGAAAATGTGTGAGGGTTCTTTTGTTTTCTTACCCCCCAGTCAATGTCAATGCCATCGAATCCAAGATTCTGGACCATCTGGACAGTGGTTGAGGCAAACGTCTGTCTCCCAGCCTGTATGGTAGTAAAAATTGAGAAGCTGGGGGAGTATGTGTACCCCCTAATAGAATATAGTGTTTTTAGATTCCTCCTCTTTTGCTTGAGCAGGAATAACTGTTTGGTCCATTAATGCTTGTTTGGACTCCTTATTACAGATGAGTTCTGCTCTGAGGTAGCTGACTTCATAGGTCAACTCCTCAATCCGTTCCCGCAAGTCAGCGGATGGTGTCTTTTTGGATTGCTGAAGGCGGGATGGAAGTCGTTCAATATTGGAAGTCGTACCCCCATTGCAGAGGATTTGATGATCAAGGGGAGTGATTTCCTCAGCGATGGGGAAGAGAGTGCGCCTTGGAAAACGTTCCATAGTCAATGAGAGATTTGCGTATGAGAAAGACAGACACAAGCAGCCCGCAGTCGCTATTTAAGGTATGGAAATGTGGCGAAAACGGACTGTCTCTGCCTGCGCGCTGATTTAGGAGCGCAGAGGAACAGGAACGCAGAGATACTTTGTCTTGCTGCAGGGCATCCTCGAATTCATCACTCCGTGGTTCGCGAATATGATGTCTCTGGACCCTTGATTCGAGGTCTGCCTTGAGATGCTAATGAAGCCTGTTATTGCAAACACCCTTCGGGTTGTTAAATCCCTCTGTATGCCTATTGAGAAAATGATTGGTTCAATTCCCGTGTTTAATATCGGAATTTAATGAGACCAAATTCAATAACATGTGCTACCAAAGTATCGGACAGACAGATGTAAGACAACATGTAAAGACCAAACGCTCTCCCAGACTGACTACTTCCTCCCGAGATTTCCTACACACCTTCCTGTGCTGCAATACTGTCAAATTGGGTAGTGCCGTCATCTTCAATTTCGGTCACTGCGCCACTGTGGTCGTCCTCGCAGGAGGTTGATTCTCCAAGAACATCCTGGAGCGCAATTCTCAATTCCTGGATTGTCTGTTCGTGACGACGGATAGTAAAATTTTGCTCGAAGATCAGTTGGCCTTGTTGCCTATTTTCCAGGAGCACTTCCTGGACGCTGAACGGCCGGGCGTTGGACAAAGCGGCCACACTGCAAATAAGACGTGCCCAGAACTACTTCTCCATGTCTCAAGAGAAGGCTGGGAGCACGGGATTTCGTTAATTCTGGCTGCACTCCGTTTGCCTCGAATTCAAATTGGTCGTCGCATATACCGCAGTCCAGATCTTTGTTTATTATTAAAAAGCTCTTAAAAATATCCCATTCGTCTGTCTCGCGGTCCGGAGATCTGTCTCTCCTTGCTACTGCTGGCCTCATCCAAGCCCAATCTTGTCTCAGCCAGCCTGGCGACGGGATAGCTGTCAAAGGTAAAGCGTCCCTGGCGAGAGATTCGCAAAAGGGAAGAGACAGTAGACACAGCGCGAGAGGGGAAGGCGACATCCAACTGCAATAACAATGAGAGCCATAGAACAGAAAATTCCAGTGTAGAGCAAGCATCGATTCCGTACGGATGGTGACAAAAGTAGCGGCTGCTGAATGAAGCTCCGCCTACGCCCGAAAATGAGAACAAACACGATATTATAGGGCGGCAGACAACAAGGGGAGGCATGCAATGAGATCCCCGGCACCCTCTGCTCAGCTTCCTAACGCAGGAGGCCACATGGATCACGTCGGAAAGTTCGCGCTTTCCCCAGTCAGGGCAATCATCGGGTAGCGCAGCATCCTCCTAGGAAGGTGCCCGGCCGCGACACGTCGAACGCAGCGAGGTGAAGAAAGGAAAGATCGAGGAGGTTGTCCCCGAGGGACGCACTGCGGGTTTATATATAGATCGGGCGGTTCAGCCAGGGCGGCCAAAAGCGGCACGATCCGACACCATCCCCAAATGGGTCGACACCTGTAAGTAGGAGCTAAATTTATATACTTTTAAAGACATAATTACAGAAGTGAATTTAAAGGAGTAGGTAGAAGGGTCTTTTAGTAGCACATGGAATAATATTAGCATATCTAGATAGTCTGTGAAGATATAATTAATAAGTATGGTGGTTTTAGTGGGGCTATGCTCTTACATAATTTTGCCAGATTCTGACTCACTCCTTTTGCCTACCTATCGCAGACGAATAAATAAACACATAACTAAAACACTAGATAGAGAGATAAATAGACAAATAAACAGTGCTATCGCCATGAAATGAGATGAAAACTACAGTATTCAAAACAAACTCCCAAGTAAAGTTAGTAAGTATCAGACAAGTAAGATACCTTTCTCTTCTTCTCAAAACACGCCGCTGAAAGAAATACACCAATCCAAGCCAGCCAGATCAACTAGCACGCGCAGTAAATACCTATCCTGACCTAACATGACCAAAATCAATCAATCAATCAATATATGCAGTGGGTGCAGTCTTTTCTAGATCCAGTCAAAATCTTCCAACATAGATGAACATCAACACAACTGATGCGGTGGATATCAACAAGACAAATGAAATGAAATGAAATAAAGTGACATGCGAGTGATGAACACTTTTAGAGTTATAGCCAAGAAGGAAACTTCACTAAGAGAAGGTGAAGGTGTTTGTCGACAAGTCGTAGCATATGGGAAGGAAGGGAATCACACTCGAGATGCGCAACCTATGCGCAACCTATGCGAAGAGCTGATCTAGGTAGAACAGCTTGTCGAAGACTACAATCTCAGAATCCTGAGAGGTAGAGTTATGCCGGAACAATTTATCCCTCCATTCCTGGGTGGAATATCAGCTGTGGATGTTCCTACGCTGCCTGCGTACCTCCCATCTCGACATCCCGCTGCGTCTCGATAGGCTGCTTGACATCGACAGGCGGTGGCTGTTCCGGCGGTGGCTGTTGCTCGTTCTTCATGTCAGGCCGCTTCCGTCCGAGTCTCTCGCACCAGACTTCGGCGCTGACGAGGGTGTCGTTGACGACCCGGCTGACCTGCGCCATCATGTCGAGACCCTCCTGCGCCAGCACCAACACCCGATGCGCACTCGTCGCCTCATCTGAGGACGAAAGGGTCGTATCCGATGGGGAACGGGTAGTAGAAGCGATTCGGAACCGCTGCGGCAGCGAAATAAGGTGTCTGCGCACCAGGTTGCGTGCGTTCTCCGGCAACGCCCCTCCGGTGTACTTCGACACAATATCCACCACCTGTTTGAGTGTCCGCAGCACATCTTCCTTAACGGCCTGGATATGCTGAGACAGCATGGCGCGGTTGGGAGCCGCCTCGTCGGATTTCTCCTTTTTCCTCGACTCGTCCCATTGCTGCAACACGTTCTTGAGCGCCACGATCGCATGGCTGAGCCGTTCGTTCGCCCATCGCAGCCACTTCAGACAATAACTCAGCCGGCGAAGCGACTCCTCGCTCATGGCAACACCCAGCCCCGACGTCGAGATCATCAGACGGCTCTGCCAGGTGGAGGCTGGCTGCGACGTGTTGTTACTGTTGCTATTGATTTCTTCATACTGTGGCGACCGTTGATCATCATACGGTGGGAGAGACTCCGGATAAGAGAGCTCGGATGACGACCGGCCGCGGTGCATGTCGGCCGGATCAGACACTACTTTTTCGATATCCATCTTGCTGGACGCACTCTCCTCGCCGACCTTTCTCCGCTTGTTACGATCGTCATTGGCGTCGCCGGTATCCCGCCGCTGCAGCGCCCAACGCAGGCCGCCTTCTACTCCAGTCTTTCGGCTGACGGTGCCGACCGTGTTGGCGACGTGCGATCCGATGTTCCGTTCGAGGAACTCGGCTCCGTATTTGAAGCGAGGGGAATACGACTTGGATGAGGTGTAGGCGGACATGGATCCGTTGATCGCAGAAGAGATCAAGGGATGTCTCGAGGTGAGGAGAGAGAGCAGCGGTTCGGGTTGCGGTGGTTCGGGTGCGGGGGCGGGGGGTTGAGGATGTGATGGGCGAGAGTCTGGATACGAGAAAAATCAGTATAACCGTCATGAGCTTTTAATTTGTATACTGCGTACCCGAACGAAGGCCTTCCAGGGCCTGCGCGGCTTCGATATCGTCCATTGAGAGGACGCTGGTGGCTCGACGAGCGCGGTCGTCGTCGGTGCTGTCCACGTCCATGGTCATGTTGGATTCGCGGGAGGAGGCAGACGCAGAGGCAGAGGGAGTCGGAGGAATCGAAGAGAGAGAAGGCAGAGGAGCAGCAGTAAACGCCGTATCTCTCACGGCAGAGAGAGCAGCGGCCGGGGACGGCGAGACGAGCTCATGTGCTTGCGTCTGCTGTGACTGGGGCCATCCCTGGGCATGGCCTCGATCTGGAGGACAATGGTCCATCCTATCCTATAAGCGAACGCGCCGTCGTTCCGAACAGCCCAGACGGAGATGGCTTAAGCCTGCTGGAGGCCTGCGAGGTGCGAGTTTTTGCACGTGAAAATGGCGGCAAACGTGACCGGGATGCTTCCCCGCCAGTCACGACGCGGACCTGCACTGACGCACTGGAAGAACCACTCGTGACGGCTGACTTGGCCCTGTCTGCACTTGGTCAATTCGTCGTGGACAAGTTGGGCAGGAAGACACGGGTTCTACGGCTTCTCACACGGGTTCTTCACATGCGGATGAGCCCTGTCCGACTCAACTCCATCAGATGGGAGCACATGATCCACTATCCACTATACCTGATGAAGCGATTGCGGAAAAGGCAAGACGACACGATATTAAACTTATGGGGCGGAAAGGAACCTACACATCACTATTGCTATTATTTTATACCCTGTCTATATATAGGTACTATCTCGTTCCTACGCAGTAATAAACTAGTACAATAATGTCCAGGATTTTTTCTTGGTTCTCTCTTAATAAACAGAGTGCATCACTGCATCAAGCATCACTGCATCCAGATCAATCCAAAACTCTTCTCTTCGCTTCCCTTCCCTTCCCTTCCCTTCCCTTGCTTTTGCCGAGTTCCTCCCATTCGCCAGCCAGGAATTAATTAATCAATGGCAGACATGTGACATGACATGTGAATGTCCCGCCGTGTCGGGACGGCTTAGGGAAATCGTTTACCCGGGATCGTCGTCAGTCACATGAATACGCATATTAATAACCCGATCAGATGTATTCATGTCTCGAGCAGATGACCTCCTTCCGATTGCATGCATCTGCCCAGGTAGTATGTATACGTACTGTACAACGTACTGTACAGTATGTGTCCGATCGGCTGCAGAGCGTCTCAACTGCCGGCTGATAGGAATTAGTACTGTACATAAACTGGACAATAGGTATTATTGTCCAGTGTCCAGTCCACTCCTTTTCGAATCTTCAGATCGAATTGCCCGAAACCGGGTACCTAGTCAAGCTTGACCTTTCCAGGAAGGTGGCACACTGGCACGGGCTTCACTCATTCGGGTATTTTTGGGCGTTTAGGTTAATAATTTTATTTCCCAGGAGGAGTTCAAAAAAAGATATTTAATTTTGCATTTTACGAAATTCAAGAAAGGAAGAAAGGAAAAAAAAAAAGGGTTCGAGGCCCAGGGCCATTTCCTCTCCAACCAACTAACCACATCATAGTGCCCCTTAGGTAGTAGCCGTCTTTAGAGAAAGAAATTACCCTTGAGAATAGCACTACTCATAACTCCTACCCCCTTATTGCTCCTCCTCCATGTGTTTTGTTTAAGAGAATGCAAAAACAAGAAGATATTATAATTATGTAATTATGCCTTTTGTAACTATCTTGCCCCAGAAAGGGTAATATGACGTAGTAGTTATTAGTAAATGGCAGTTTCAAACCAGCTTATATAATTAATAGCTTTATTATTGATTCTTATATGATGATGGTAAGCAGTTTTATCGTTGATTCTTAAATAGGACAGGTAGAATAGCAAACACTCGAGGACATCCATTATCAATAACTGTTCAAAACTCAGCTAAAAAAAAGAGGTGCCATTACTCTGAAATTATATTTCTATGTAGTGTATTTCTTTATTCCTTTGTCCTTATTTCAATTTATTTCTTCCGTGTAGGTGGTGATGTATACACACAATATTGACGTACATCTTGACTCTAGTTTGACATTGTGAAAAGACATATGGGGTGTAGAATAGGTGGGAGCTTCGGCGCCAGATGTACATACATACATACTGTACAGTACATACAGAAAATCTCAAAACAGGGAATTAGCATCAATCGATCGATCAATCAAAAGTAACAAGTAACAACTAACCAACTCCAAAGGGTATATGGGAAATATTCAGAACTATAAATCCATCTAGAGTAAGGGCGGCTTCACTCCACAGACAGCCCATCCTCGTCATCGAAATAATCCAACGTCGCCAGACCAGCTGTGAAGCTCCAGTCGTCACGACTGAGGAACTCTTCAATCGCCTCCTTGCCTTCAAACTCGTCAGAGGCCCCCGCGTCGTCATCGTCCACTTCCATCGCAGCCAGTCGTCGTGACACTTTGCTGTTCACCTTGAGACACTGATAGATCGCCTCGCAGACCAGTCGGGCCGGTCCATCGCCCGTCTTGATCCGGCACAGCGTCTCGCCGACCGCATACCAGGGGAACTTGGACCTCCAGAAGCTGTTATATGTACACGATGCCAGCAGCATCCGCCACTCGTACTCGCTGTTCTGCCACGTGTGGCCGAGCGGGTGGTCAAACGTCGGCGGCTGGATCTCGCGGATCAGGTCGGCAGCGCGCTGGACGATCAAGTTAAACGGTTTCTTGGGCCCGCAGAACTTCATCCATCGGTTGTGGGCGTCCTTGACGCGCTGTTGGATCTCCTGGAGGGCGTTATACAATTTCTCGTTCGACGCCTTCCTCTTCTCCCTGTCCGCCCTCGTCCAAGCCTTCTGCCACGGCCGAAGAAGATCCGCATCTCGACCGTCCTCAAACCCCTCGCAGAGCGTATGCAACTGTTCCAAAGCATGATGCGTCTCCTTTTGAGCCACCTCGAACTTCAGGTAGTCGATGATGTTGGAGGCTTTCCACTTGCTGGCGCTAGTGTCCTTGTACGCAGGAACCTCCCGTTTGCGAGGACTGATCTTCTTCCGATACTCCTGCCACGCCTTCTCTGACAGCTGGAGACCTCCCTTCCGGCCGTCCACGAGATGGCTGAGGAGCATCGCCAGCTCTTGTGCTTTTGCCGAGTTGACTGATTCGTCTTCGTCGTAGACGATCTTCTCGTGTTCGACAGTGCATCGCCCGAGATTCGATAGCGTCAAGTTGAACATGAATGTCTTCTCCAGGAAGTCTCCCATCGACTGCACCTCACGCATCGGCCGTGAGTGCTTCGTGAGTCCAAAGTACTCGGGCGGATGATCGGGCGGCGGAGGAGGGGCATTCTTAAAGCTCTGCACAATCCGCTGGTCCCAGCAGATCCAAGGTTTGTCGCCGTCGTAGTCACCACCCGACAGTAACGACGCGAGTGGTGTGTCTCCTCGGCTGGAGAAGACGATGACATCCTTGAAGTGACGGAGTTCGTGCTTCCACACGGCCCGTCGTCGCTGAATGTCTGACGGTCGATGGGCTGGCAGGCGACCGACAAGTACATCGACTCCGTCCAGCATGGTGTCGTCGAAGTTAACGTCTTGCCACCGGTGCGAGAAGCCAAAATGCACCTCATCTTCTCCCAAAACGCCATACGGATCGGCAATGCAATACGCGTAGGTAGATAATGGGATGGGAATATGAAGCTCCTTCACGTAGCGGTCAAGCAGATATCTGAGATACTGCCTCAGACGCTTTCGCAGGAAAGGGAAGTTTCGAGGAGAAAACCCAGCGTCTAAAAGTCGGATGATGCACTCTGTGTCATCGAGGATCCACTGGTCGATTCGCCGGAAGCTGTTGCGCGAGAAGGCGTCCTCCAGTCCGGGCCGGAGTTTATGAACCAGGAGTCTGGCCCGGCAGAGATCGCCTTTCTCTATCACTTTGGCGAAATCTTCATACGTCTGCCTGATTCCGTTGCGCATTACCTCTGCGACGTATTCCCGCACGTGGCCCCCCTGTTCCAGGATGTTGAGAAGCTGCATATTCAGTTCCACTGGATGCAACTCCTTGGGCCAGTTGGCGACCTCGAACGTCAACTGTTCATCATCTGTCGTCTCACTGGACCAGTAGTGTGGGTGCGGTTTGACTTTCAGCTGGGAATCAGAAATCTGAATCCAGAAATCCCTGTCACCAGCTTTGATTGGCGAATTCTGTCTGTCCACCATCCACAGCCCCTTGGCCCCCGCAATGCGACCCTGGAAACAGCTGGGCGTGCCTCCCGAGAGACCGAGGTGGTCACAGATCTCTCGTGCGAGAGCTCTCGACATCAAAGCACAGCCGTCATTCATAACCGGCTTGTTCTTGTCATCCTTGAGATGTAGAACTTCCTCGGGACGGAGAACCACGGTAGCCCACGTCTTCGAAAGTCCGAGGGCGATGCGCTGAAAGAGCTTGCAGTCCGTTTGATCCAGGTTCGCGTGGCGCGGCATGTGCCAGTCCAGTAATGCTTCCGCCGTCATGGGAGTGTGCTTGTCAACAGGCTGGTCGATGGGCGCCAACCGGGAGGATGCTGAATGGCTGTGGTCAAAGTCGATCCCATCAACAGCGAAGAACTCCACGCGGAATCGGATATCACTCGTCTTTTTCTTCCCCTTCGTCTTGACCTCTTCCACGTAGAACGCCCTCCATGTTCTTCCCAGGAGGTAGTGGTCGTAGTGTGTCAACCATTTCGCAATACTTTCACGAAGAAACGATGGATGCGAGTCGAAGCGAAGATGCGCGGGGGGTCGTGAAGGCGCAGGGATGGTGACGCTCAGGAACCTGTCAGAACCGAATCGACGGTGGAAGCGACAGCTTCGCTCGGTTCTTAGAGGATTGAGTTTGAGTTTGAAAATCCCAGCCTCGGACTTGTCGCACCAGTCTAGCGCGCCAGTGAACACGACAACTTCAGAATGCTTGTCCACGACCTTGAACAGATTCACTGCTGCATCCCAGGCCTTTGCAGGCGACTTCTCAGGAAGGGCCTTCCCATGTCGCTGATTGTGTCCCTCGACCCACTTCCAGAAGTCTTCATGGTTATTGAAGGGAACTCTATCCCCGGCAAGAACCTGCTTAGGAGGGATCTTCCACTCCTGAGCGATTCTCTCCAGCTCATACCTTGCCCGCAGCGAAACGGAACTTGGGAAAGTCGCTCTCTTGGCAAATGGACCGTTTTCGCGAAGATCATCAAGAAGCTTCTGTTCGGCGATGTCTTGTTCGAGATTCGCTCTCGACACAGACAGACCTCCCGCTTCCACTGCTTGTAAGATATTGGTCACCTCTTCGCTAAGCATGAGTCCAACTGTTGAACTGGCCTGAGTCAGGCTTTTTTCTATTGGCTCGGTGATATCGGTGTCAAACGAAGTGCCCAGCGTACGGGACTCGCGCGAATCAAAAATGTCCGACACCACGGTCGTTGCAAAGCTAGTTGTTCTTGCAAAGCTAGTAGTGGTGGATTCATTTTCTGAGGCGGGTGCCGCTTTGGTTTGTTTGCTTGGACTTGTGTCAGTTTTCACGACAGTCATGTAATCAGAAATTCTCGATTGTCTCTTCTTCGACTTCTTGGGGGACTCGGGCTTCTGGTCGTCGTCGAGAATAAAATCGTCAGTGTCTATCGCATCAAAAACGAAGTCTTCGAACTCGTCCTGGTTCCCCAAAGACGGATAACCCTCATCGGGAGGGATGATTGGGGAATTGCGAGCCGTGTGAAATACCTCTTCGTCCTCGATAGACTTCCTCTTCGTCTCCGGCTGCAAGGCTCGGGGGCGCGCGTGATCGCAGAGTCGTGGTGGCCCATTCGACAGGTCCCTTGGTCGACAGGGGCGGTCAAGAGCATGTGGGCTAAACGATCCCCCTCGCATAAGATAGATCCAATCGTCGAGCAATTCCAGAAGAATCTTTAGACGCTTCTCACGTTCGGCCTCCGATATGCTGCGGTAGCCGTCTCTCCTCAGAAAATCGTTCGAGCTCGGTAAGGTTCCCGGTTCTTGTCTTGGCTTGGCTACCCATTGCGTGGTACTGACTCGCACTCTTTCCTCAAAGTCTTCCAAGATGCGATAGATATTGAAGTCTTTATTGAAATATAATTGCTTTATCGCGAGGAAACACCGTACGTCGAGCGGCTTATCCCTCTCCCGCGAACTTGGCGACGATACCAACGGGTTGGGGATTCGGATATCGAATTTGAAGTTCAGATCTTCAATAAGACGATGCAGCCCCTGACCAGTCCGAGACGTCGGTGTTCGAGGATAAAATGACCCCATGTTTGCTACAAATAGTGAAACGGTAAGCAGAACTTTTCAGAACGTTTCACAAAGGATGTGCAGGACAGCTTTTGTGGGCGATAAAAAGGCCTGCGAACACACGCATAAAGAAAGCCCTAGCAGAGTCATGTCCTAAGTTACAGGACACGCCAGATTCTGTTGATTTGTGCCTCAAATACATTGGGCATGCAGCTGCTTGAGCTGCAGAAAGGCACAACAATCAGCAAAAACGACAATCGTGCTGGTTTGCATGCAGTGTATGGCAATGTTCATGAAAATTCAGAGCATTAGTGAACTTCAAAGGCCCGGTGACCAAAGCAGCAGAAGAGCTGGTGGGCAATTGCTGCAATTGATGTCCTTCAAGAGAGGATCACAATGCAGCATTGGAGTTGTATCCAACACTCGTATGGCTAGTGTTGGTCAAGCACACATGGTAGCAGTCGAATTATATCATCCAGTATCCTGTAATCCGATATCAATTGATGGAGAAGCAACCGCTGACCAGCTCGAGATACAACAAGCAACAGAAATGCAAAAATCGGAATCAGCACTGGCGACCATGATGGAGACTCCGTCTAAATCAACTGTCAAATCCTGCCCCGCTATCATGATTTTCAAAAATGGGTTGGATGGGATACTGGTTCCGCTGCCGCGCCTCCCGACAACCGCCCCGGCCCGCCATTATCCCTAGCGCGACCCCTAGGATAAGACTGAGCCAGGTGACTGGTCTGCAGCGTGCACCCCGGACAGGGGATGCCGCAGTCTGCTCATTTTGTGCTCGCTTAGTTCTGGAGGACCAGTTGGATGGCAAAGGAGAGAAGAGGGGCTGAATCGGAGGGGTTCGAGTTCAAGGAGTCCTTTCAAGCCACATCTGTCAAGAACTTAAGCCCCGCTTCGGGTACTCCGTACTGGCAACCTTGGAACTGCCCAGGTGCACCAACGTGCCTTCCTCTCTTGAGCAAATGCAACTCATCATCTTTTTTCCGAACAAGGAAGGATGTTTACCAGACCTCAAAGGAAATTAATCACGCTCATGACCCCGACTGCAGTGCATCGAGCATGCCACGTGATCGTTAGAAAACTCAGAGACCAATTATTTCTCGAAAAGAAAGGTACAGTACAAGAAATACTAAACAGTTCGGTTGGTTATCTTCATTGCAGCGGATTGTGCCCAAGATTGGATAGTATATAACCAGGCGGAATGGAAGGGATTTGTTGATTGAAACGAGCTTGAATTTTCTTCATATCTCCGTTTCTTTTGCAGCTGCCATCCTGCATTAAATATCGCTCCTGATGACAAGGAAATTTCAGACCGTGGAGAAAGAAAGCGCGTCAGGATTCCATCATACGAAACATCCAAGACAAGATGACAGATGGGAATAATAATAAATACACCAAAGGAGAGAGCTGACCCGTTCACTAAGTGGTCTTTTCATTCCCTTCAGCCGGGGAAGGAGCGTCCTCACCCGGCCGCACGAAGCCAATCTTGACGCCATGGAACGGCGTCACCACGATGCCGCACTTCAGCATGGGCGGTCCACCACCAGTATAGTCGACAATGCGCTCATATGTCTGCAGAAGCCGACACAGCGTGTAGCACATCTCCATGAGGGCGAACTGCTGGCCGATGCAGATGCGCGGCCCGCCGCTAAACGGGATCAGTTGCCAGCTCTTGGGCGTCCAGTGCTCCCACCGCTCCGGCACCCATTCCAACGGATCGGGGAACGTCTCGGACACCGGCGGATAGAGGTCGCGACGGCGGTGCATCAGCAGCGCCGGGTAGATGATGGGTGTGCCGGCGCGGACCCCGATGGGACTGAGGCCGTCGGGCCCGCCGCCGCGGGGAAGCGTGGTGTCCTGGTGTCCTGCAGGGCCTGCGTCGTGGCGAAGGGCATGGTCGCGTAGAGCCGCTGCGTCTCGTTAATGACGTACTGCAGGTATTTGAGATCTTTGATCTCCTGGTAGGTTGGCCGGCGGGTGCCGACCTCGCGCAGGATGATGGCGCGCAGCTTGGCCACCACCCTCGGGTGTCGCGTCAGCTTGAGGAAGATCCACGACAGGGACGAGGCGGTCGTGTCACTGCCAGCGAACAGCACGCTCGCCAGCTCGTCGCGGATGATCTTAGGATCGCGCGTCCAGCCGGCCAGGGCGTGCAGCAAGGTGTCGGACTTGGCTTCGGGACTGCCCGGGGGCAGCGCCAGCGCCTGGGAGATGAAAGATTCCATGTATAGATCCAGGCGCTTGATATTCTCCAGGTAGGACTTGCGGGGAATGGCCCACATGAGCGGCCTGGGGATGGACTGGCGTTAGCACTGTAGCACATCTGGAGCGGTTGGGAATGCATGTTCGAAGCAGTTACCCACCCGGCTCGCATCAGGACGCTCTGCACGCGCTGGACCTCATTGAAGGCCTCTGTAAAGCCATTCGAGTCGTCGTCCAGGCTGCCCACCCTTTTCCCGAGCAGGAACTCGGAAATGGCATCCAGGGTGTAGCGGAAGATGAGATCGTCGATCTCCACGACGGTCTTCTCGCTCAGCTTGGGGATCAGCCGCTGGACGTTGCGCTCGTACAGGTCCAGATCAGACACGCGCGTCTTCTTGAAGAACGGGCGGATGATCTGGCGGGCCCGATGCCACTGCTCGCCGTCGGTGCTGAGGATGCCGTCGCCTAGGAAGGGCTTGAAGGCGTCGTACAGCATCTGGCCTTTGCCCCAGCTCTTGAACTGGGTAGCCAGCACCGCCTTGACGTTCTCCGGGTCCGCCGTGAGGATCATGCGCTGGCCATTCATTATCATGACCTCGGCCGTGTACGAGCCTCGGGAGGCGCACCCGGTGTGTTCAAAGATCCATTCCCAGAATTCCAGCGCGGTGTTGTTTCGCCAGGTGCGGATTGCTTCCCAGAAGAAGCCGAGGCCTGAGACGTACGTTAGAAATCCTACAAACCTGCGTGAAGAGACACATCCTACCTAGGGAGCCTGGAATATCGACATCAGGCGCCAGGGCGCCGAGGGCCAGGGCGCTGCGACGGCTGTGCCATCGCTGCACGTAGCATAGAGCCGACAAAGATCAAGGGAAAGGCAATGGGGAGATATTTCCACGAGAAGTAGTCACTGATGAGGAACGCTATGGTGGCCGTCAAGGAGGCAGGCCGCAATCCACAGACAGCTCCTCGAATGAAAATGATCCAGGATGCTCAGCATCCGGCTGGGATCGCGACGAGCGCGCATCTCCTGCGGGGAAACGACCGTCGTTTGTTTAAATCGTCTCATCGTCATTGCAGTCTGTCCAGTAGGGGTGATTGTGAACTGTCCGGAGTGTCAGCCTCTGAGCACGTGCTCGACACGCGAGAACCATCCCAGATGGAAAATGTCCCCGTGTCGGCGACATCTCATCGGCATCAATACTAACCCCCGCCACGTGGAGTTAGTGCCTTCGAGAAGCCCGTTAGCGCCTTCAAATGTCGCCGAGAAGAGACTAACGGAATCTTGCATCTACATCTAATCTCCAGATCGGAGTCTGATGTCTCCGCTCCTACGGCAGCCACGAGCTATGGTTGCTTGTCGATCGATCGATACGGCCACATCTCGTGTCGCGTGCTGTCTGGAACATGTTCCTGGTCCCCCACGTGCTTCGAGACCATTCAGCTCGACGATGTCCACGCCGTCCAGTTTGATGCGGCCGGACCACCGCTTCTCTTGCCGAAGAACCCTCCTAACCCTCCTCCCGGATGAGGCATCACGTTCCTGTGGCACAGCCGAGATAGAGTGCCACCCACCCTATCTAGAACGTCTCAGTGCTCTCCATTCATTTTGTTTGTTATGGGGAGAGACATCGCTGTCTACTCGCATGCATGCTCGTGAAGATGGCGCAGCTGATTGATATCTCGCTGCAGGAGGGGATATAATCTACATGGCAGGAACCGATGTCCGGCCTTTCTTCTCTCTATTTTATGCTTTTGTTCTTTTACATAGTCAAGGAGGCCAGGAGCCAGCACATCAACTCGCGGACCAGGAATCGAAGGTAGCAAGCCAACAGCACCTCTCTGTTCCACACCGCATCGATCATCTAGACTCGCTCGATGTGCTCAAGCGCTTCTACATCGACAACATCGTGTCCGACTCACCCACAGCCAAGCCTTTCGCCGATTCCGCCTGCCGCAGCTTCCAGCGACGCCCAATACGAAGCAACTGCATGCAGTTGAAGTCTTCTCCGCTGAGAAGGGCACGTCACCGGAGTTGCCGTCGATCAACGCCGCAGTCCGCACGCGCAAGCACCGCTACATCTAGGAGTTACTGACTCAGGCCAGAGCGTGTTTCTGGACGAGCTGGTCAAGTTCGACGTCGAGACCCGGACGAGCGTGCGGTGGAGCGTGCCGGGGCAGACGGCGGGCGAGCCGATCTTCGTCGCGAACCCAGAGGGCACCGACGAGGACGACGGGGTGCTGTTGGATGGCATCGGCGGGAAGAGCTATCTGTTGGTGCTGGACGCGAAGACGATGACGGAGGTTGGTCGGGCCAATGTCAATGGCGTGGTTGGGTTTGGCTTTCATGGGTTTCATATGCCGGTATCATCTCTCTAGCAATATTATCCTGTCTAATCTTTTTATCACACAATGTGCTCGCATTTTCTTTCTGCGGCGTCATTAATGAGTCCGTCTAATAGATTAGTGCTGGTCTGGTATACCTCATGAGAGCAATTGAGATTGAACTTTCAGTTCATATCAACGCTACAGTACGCATAGATACTTCAAGACAGGATTTACTCATTGACAAATAGTCATATAGCCAGATATCTATATCTGTAGAATGCAATTCCACGACGGAGTCAAGGGGAGAAAAAAAAAAGACAAATAAAGACGAAGACAACGAAGAAGAAGAGACAACAAACCGCACCGGTCGATTAGCGGACTTGGACTATCGATATTTTCGATATTTTCGATATGGCGCGAAGTTAATTCATGATTTTATTCGTACGGAAATCGAATTGAATTGAATCGAATCGAAAGTACAGAATTCTAAATTCCACAGATATTATCTAGAGATAGACATAATGAATGCGCAAATGGCTAAGCATGGGACGATGTCACTACTAGGTACTTCCAGCTAGGTATGTACATACCTCCAGATTGACATACAGTAGCACACGGTATCAGAATACAAGGCTGTCAGTGTATCACTCTGTCAGACGAACCTCGGTTTCGTTACAGCACAGACTCAACTGCCTCGGCTGCATCCTGAAATGTCCCCATCAATCTCTACTATCCTTCTTCGGTGTGAAAGACAGCCCAGACAGGACCTAGAGAAGCGATCAGTCAGGGAAAATATATAGATATATATAGATATAAATATACAAAGTACTTTACTTACCTCTGTGGTGGGTTGAAACCGAGTTGCAGTTGCCACAATCACCAACATTTTGGCTCCAGCACTTGTCAGCGAAAATTGCCATAGAGCGAGCCTTGAAGCCATGGGCCTGGAAGGTGAAAGGGGGCCTGCCATTGACAGGGCCGATACACGTGTTCGAATTGGCGTCACCAGTGTCGGTGCAATGGCCGTCAGAGCTACAGAGCTGCACCCATCCAGCTGAGGCGGTGGAAACAAAGAGGAGGAGAAGGGCGTTGAAGTTGATCATGTTTTTTCCTGTGTATGTGGAAAATGAGATTTGAATTGAGTGGTACTTAGGAAGGATGATGACCAGCTTTTTATAATATCAGGACAGAGCGGCACCAGCTGGCTTAGGCCGTCCTTGTCATCTATTCAAGGGTGGTGATAGGTGTGAACACTATCTACAATCAGTTACACGCAGTACCAAATTTGAATGTGACAGAGTACTAGAAGTATATAACACTATTCCTTTGGTTCTCCTAGGATCTCTGGATAAGATTTACATATCCATTAAAATAGAGTTCAGAACAGGAAATTGGTCACCATTTTTTCTTGAGCCATGTCTTCATGCATACAGGCACGATGTTGCATGAATTCTAAGTCAAGTCCATATAGAAGGTTATCTCAAGGAGATACAAGCACAGCATATTGTGTCACTCACAGTAGTTTCTGGTCTGTACTCGGACTTCTCTCGGAGTAGATTGTATAAGTGGTACAGTGGTACAGTGCATACTTACGAAGAAGATTGCGGACACTAAATTCAGTCATATGGATAAGAATCGAAAAAAAAAAAGTATCATTGCAGAATTTCTGCCACCATGTGAGTTATTAAAGCCATTAATTAGCTCGCCGGCTTCGACGAGTGCTTTTTCCGATTCGAGATGAGGAAGCCTCTAGCATCGTCACCCATTTTCAAATTGGGGGAAAAAATATGGAAGAACAGAGCCTTATCAGCATCTATAAACATCACGACCAATATATAACAACAAACTCACCCAGCTTGAACCTCATTGCAGGCCCTCGCGTTCCTTGGCCGCGCTCTCAATTAAGTCGTTCTCCTAAAGATGCGGCATGTCCGAGATTATTTATTGACTGAGACATGGCAAATGTCACCAACATAATATTGACATCTGTGTAACCCAAAAAAAAAAGGAACAAGTGCCCCTTGAGAGGGTTCGGCATCACAGCGCACCTGCTCAAATACCATGCGGCCAAGATCATCGTCCTCTCGAGCGACGAGACAAGCTCCAGGCTCAAGGCTGGGGGGATGTCTCGCAGGTACAGTGGATGTACTGCCACCTGAGGGGCCTGCACCAGGTGGATCGGGTTGCAAAGAAGTTTCGTGATAAGGAAGGATGAATCGATGGAGTGAGTTTTACTCTTCCTAGACATGCTTTTTCCTTTCTTTGAAGGACTAGGGTTAGGGTTACTAATCTATCTGTTGAGCAGCCATCCTCAACGCAGGCATCAGCATCACAAACTTCTCACTCAGCAAGGACCATCTCGACAACCACTTCCAGATCAACATGCTCTCGCAGCTGCATCTGGCGCTGGTTCTGATCCCACGATGTGCACCACCACCGCCTCCACCGGGACTCCCACACGCGTTGTGTCATGACGTCCCACGCATGAGGACGCCCCCTCCATGATCCAGTTCGTATCGCTGGACGAGACGAACACTGATCTCCGGCGGAGGCGCAGTACTACTGGTCGAAGCTGGCGCAGATCCTCATCGTGCGGGAGCTCGTCCGGCAGGGTGTAGACAAAGGGCGCCACGTCTTACCAACGCGACTCATCCAGGCGACTTCAACCGTACGCCGCTGGTCGAGCAGCTCAAGATCGCGTTCGGCATCTGGGGATGATTGCTGCTAAGCCCGTTCCCAACCCCGTCACGACTAGGTGTCAGTTGGCACTGTCTGCGGCGACGCCGAATGGGGAGTTTCTAGCTGGCGACGGCGGTGGCTACGGCTGGCCAGGACAGTATTATCGTCCCGGATAAGCAGATTCGAAAGCTGAGTGCGATGGCACCGGCATGGGGAGATGGGACGGCGACTGTGACGGTTGAGCAGGGGATTTTGGAGGAGAAGTTGGATTTTCTTCCGTACAGGATGGATTAAGCCAGGGACCAGGTCAGAAGCCTCATGAGATATATTCCGAATATATGACTCAATCAGCTGTATAGTATCAGATAACTATCTACTTATCTATCTATAATTGTGTGTAGAGATAGGAGAGATTATCATCCATGACAGCGAGAGTACATAATTCAAACCAAGAACTGTTCGATAAGTGGACTTGACCCTAACACTAACCATGAAGTCTGATCCTATTGCTTTTGTATAGAAAACGTCCATTTTTTTTTCGATTTATTTGATATCAATATCATATTTCTATCATACTAATAGAATACCGAATTCACAACAAGACAAAGACTGATACAATCCCACCCTTGCATAACTGCGTCGTATTATTTATTGATAAATTAATCATCTCTCTCTCGTTCATTCATTATCCCCCCTTCCATTCACAGTGGCGGGTCTTCTCCATCGTAATATCGCTTCCACTTTGAATCCCTATCAAACAAACTCCCATCAGCATAAACACACACATACACTCACTCACTCACTCAGTTTCAGGTTTATACTGACCTTCCACGACGGCAACCCCTCCGGATCAGGCATCAAGGTCAACCGATCCCCCTCCAGCTCAACAATCCTCGTCTGTGTCGTCCCCAACCAGTTCGGGAACAGCGAGACCTGCACTGAATGATTGACTACAGGCCTGTACCTATCCCCATCCCCAGTCGGGTCGACAGCCAGTCCGACACTGTAGGCGCCGGCATACGCAAGGTACCCCCTCGCCGCACGCGCCATCTCCGTGTCAGACGCAAGATGGTACGCTTCGGACGCGAAGAGCGGCGTTCCGGGCTGCATCAGCTGCGCGGACATGTATCCGTCGGCCGTGTAGAGGAGGAGGCCTGTGGCGTTGACGCCGAAGGGGTGGCGGGTCCAGGTTGGCCACGCTAGAGGCCCGGGGAAGTGGATGAGAAGTGAGTAGGAGTCGAGGTGCCAGGTTCCGAGGATTTCGGATTGAATAGCGACGATGTCGGGGACGACGGTGTTGTCTCCATCGCGTTTGTCATGCGGGTCGACGTGAGTGTCTGCGGAGAGGAAATTAAAATCGAACCCGGACAGGAAGAGAGAGGAGAATAATGAGTTGATGTTGAAATTGTTGAAGGAAGAAGCCAGTACTGGAAGCACGGCGAGAAAGGCCACTGCCAGCACTGTGGCTATGGTCTTCCACCTGAAGCTGGAGCTGGAGCTGGAGCCTTGATTGCTCATTATTGTGGGCTCAGCTCAGAAAGCACGGGAAGAAGAGCAATCAATCAATCGTCACATCACATCTCAGACTCCATCTGTCTCATGGAGCAGAAAGAAGTCTAAGAACTCTAGGTTTGATTGAATTCTAGAGCAGGAGTAGAGCAGAGTTGGGGATCTATTAGGTTGGATCAGATTAAGATTGAGTAGCACGGGCATGCAGAGAAGGCAATGTTGTCATGTCTCTCTACATACGGCCGTAGCAGTAGTATGCAGTACTATGTATGTATTACTACCATCACTATTATTAGTACAGTA
>NW_027192385.1:540607-542983 GCF_041956645.1 Rasamsonia byssochlamydoides | reverse complement strand
TACTACTACTACTACTACTACTACTACTACTACTACCATACTGCATATGATTTTTTTTCTTATTTTTTTCCCCTTGTCCAACTGTTTTGTTTTGTTCCATCCCGCCAATTTAATGCGTTAATTAATTAATTAGGGCTCGGCGGGAGCCCTAACTAAACCACCTACCCTACCTAAACTATTACCCGATATCGTTCCTAGTTTTTATTGCCTATCTAGGTAATAAATAGTCACCTAGGCACCTAACCTAAAGTAAGCCTCGAATCGGCTACTATCCTTCTTATTAGTACGGAGGACAGAACGACATGACTATAGACCTATGTACATACCTATGTAACCTACCTAATCTACCTGCCTGCAGGGACAGGGACCCGACCCGGACCCTTACGTACTCCGTCCTCCGTCCTCGGCTGGCTGAGAATGAGGACTCAAAGACAGCGGTGGATAGCGGACATATATTATTGTGGTGGGGCACATGCATACCTAGGTAGCTAAGATCCTGACAATCGATGATCGATCGGAGTTTATCTAGCTCCAGATCTCCGGTTGCTGAATGAACCCTAACTTCGCCCGACCCCCGTACGTAGGCTACGGCCGTAATTGCTCCGTAGCCACCAGCCGGCCGGCCAGGCAGCTCGTCAGCCACTCTACTCGACCACTCGGCCACTTTTTTTTTTTCACAAGGGAGAGTTCAGGAATCTGACTGATCTGACTTCATGGCCGAAAAAAGAAAGTTACCTACCTAAGTATCTAATCTTGCCTATCTATGTGTATACTCCGTAGTAGCTTTCGCCAATCAGATCAAATTATCGAGACATCAATCAACCCGTCGCCAAGATATGGAGGGAGAGACATGACTTCTTGAGCTGCTGGGCTGCTATACGAACCTAACCTCGCTTCTTCTTTTCTTTCTGTCACTGTTGTGCTTTTCTAGTTTTCCTATTTAGGAACTGAGGAACAAAATCCAGTGGACACTGGACGAGTCATTTCATTTGAGCCCGGACATAGATCTCCCGCAATCAATATCCGATATAGATATAGATATAGATCAACAGCAGCATGAGATTCCTCTAGCCGCACGGCATGGGCACAAATGCCCAGATCTTCGAGGCCCAACTGTCCATGATCCGGAACCAGCTGGTCGCGCAGCACGAGTTTGTCTTTTTGCAGGGCGAAGTCGAGACTGATCCTGCGCCGGGTATCCCTCCCTCCTCTCCTCTCCCCTCTCTCGTCCCCGTCCACAATCTGCAGCTCTCGTCCCATCGATCGATAATCCCTACGGCCTACTGACTAACTGACCGCTGCCGCAGGAATCGACTCCTTCTACCCCGGTCCCTACTACTCCTACTACTTACTCCCCACCAAACCCCAAGTGCAAGCCGCCTTCGAGCTCCTCGACGAGTTCATCGAAGACGAAGGGCCGTTCGACGGCGTAATCGGCTTTCTTTCTTTCTTCCTTCCTTTCTTCATTCTTATAAAGAGCACATGATATCCCGTCTTTGATGACTGCTTATACATACGTAAGTAAGTAAGTAAGTACTATAATCTATCTGGAAAAAAAAAGGAAATAGTATAAATAATTAAATAATTAGGGAGGGAGGAAATATTTCTATCTAGGTGGTGAAAAAAAAGAAACTTTATAATAACTGGAAATAGAAATGAGATCGATTCATAAATGTGAAAGAGAAAGTATGTACATTACATACACACACCTACGTACTGTATGTATGTACATACCTACCTCTTTCAACCACAAATCAATCGATCAATCAATCACTATAAATAAAACGTGAGCAGCTAGCTAGCTAGCTAGCGGAATTCACTAAATAGACTTCGTGTCAATAGACGACAAACATCAAAGACGATCGACCGATTGATCTATTTCTTTTTTTCGGACTGAGTCAGAGGGACTAATGACGAACTGTTACTACTATCTAACTAACTGGATAAATGGAACTAAAAGCAAAACTCCTCCTGTGTAGGAAGAGTCATCCCGAAAAGAAAAACCTACTGTATGCAGCAAGATGAGATGGTCAAAACTACCGTCGATTGAAATTTAACAGCCGGGACTGTTGTAGAGACAGTTAGCAGTGATGACAACAAGCACAGCAAAGGTTAAGCAGACATACCCCCACAAACAAGATGATCAAATTACTCGCGACGAACGCCGCAAAGATCCCCAGATCCCGCCACCTATTCTCATAGCTCAACCCCAGCGGCGAGTAGAACTCATCGCCAACTTTATACGCGCAATACTCGCACTGATCCGTCGCGTTGTTCAGCAGATACCCCGGCCCGCCCGCGTCGAAGAACGCCTGCATGTACTGCCCACACGTCTGGCCCGGCGGCGCAGTGAAGCGGTTGTACTCCTCCGGCCGA